>NW_006399938.1:1719853-1737502 GCF_000299155.1 Elephantulus edwardii | reverse complement strand
TGGGAGGAGGGTAGAGAGAATAGTGCAACAATGAATGAATGGAAACCCAAAATCTCTGTAAATGTTTATGAAAATTAATAAAATATATAAAAAAAAGAAATTATTGCATCACGAAAATTTTAAGGCCATTGCAAGTGTTTTCTTTATTATGCTGCTGCCCAATATTCAGCCTGCATCATTTTCCTTATTCTTCAACTCTGATTAAAATGGGTTTAAATATCAAACTATATAAATATGAATACAAATATTAAAGAGGAAATTATAATGAGTTAATATTCCATAAGACAAACACAAAGAGTAAAAAGTAAAAATTATTACAGCAAAATCTAGAAACCATTAAGAGCTTGAATTAACAAAAGTAAATTTAATTTAAACATACAGTATTTTTTGTGAGCAAAAGTTTTATTTATTATATTTAGCCATCAATCATATATTCCTAACAGAGTGCAGGAATTATCAAACAATATCATTAATATCACATACAAGCAAGATTCAGCTGAAAAAGATTCAAAACCAACTAGAACAGCAGCACATCAACAGAGAACTGCCAGATACGCAGGCTGGGTTTAGAAGAGGTAGTGAAATTTGGGATACCAGAGGAATGTCTATCTGTGTTTCATTGACTATGCAAAGGCATTTGACTTTGTGGATCACAACAAACTGGCTAACTCTAAGAAGAATGGAAATCCCAGAACATTTGTGTTTATGTGAAACCTATACTTAGGTCAGGAGGCAGTGATCAGAATAGAGCAAGGCAACTCTTCGTGGTTTAAAATTGAGACGAGGGGACCAGTTGAGCCACAATTAGCGTGAGACGAAGCTTCGGCTGCTGTTTGTCTGAGTGCGGCCTCCCTTTCGTGTTGGCCCTCGAGAAGAGCATGCACCTCGGCCGCCTGCCCTCTCGCCCTCCCCTGCCAGGCAGCGGGGGCAGTCAGAGCGGAACCAAGATGCGAATGGGCCCTGGAAGAAAGTGGGACTTTCCCCCTGTTTCTTGGAGTCAATACTTTGAATCCATGGAAGATGTAGAAGTAGAGAATGAAACTGGCAAAGATGCCTTTCGTGTTTACAAGAGTGGTTCAGAAGGTCCAGTCCTACTCCTCCTGCACGGTGGAGGCCATTCTGCCCTTTCCTGGGCTGTGTTCACAGCAGCAATCATTAGTAGAGTTCAATGTAGAATAGTGGCTTTGGATCTTCGAAGTCATGGTGAAACAAAGGTCAAGAATCCTGAAGACCTATCAGCAGAAACAATGGCAAAAGATGTCGGCAATGTGGTTGAAGCCATGTATGGTGGTGATCTCCCTCCTCCAATTATGCTAATTGGCCATAGCATGAGTGATGCTATTGCAGTCCATACAGCATCATTCAACCTGGTGCCAAGCCTTCTAGGTCTGTGTATGTCTGATGTTGTAGAAGGTACAGCCATGGATGCCCTTAACAGCATGCAGAATTTCTTATGTGGTCGTCCTAAAACCTTCAACTCACTGGAGAATGCCATTGAATGGAGTGTAAAGAGTGGACAGATTCACAATCTGGAGTCTGCCCGTGTTTCAATGGTTGGCCAAGTCAAACAGTGTGAAAGAATTACAAGTTCAGAAGGTTCAAAATCTATAGTGGAATGAATCATAGAAGAGGAAGAAGAAGATGAAGAAGGAAGTGAGTCGGTAAATAAGAGGCAAAAGGAAGATGACATGGAGACCAAGAAGGACCATCCATACACCTGGAGAACTGAACTGGCAAAAACAGAAAAATACTGGGATGGCTGGTTCCGAGGCCTACCCAATCTCTTTCTCATTTGTTCTATTCCTAAATTGCTACTCTTGGCTGGTGTTGATAGGCTCGATAAAGATCTGACAATTGGCTAAATGCAAGGGAAGTTTCAGATGCAAGTCCTACCTCAGTGTGGCCATGCAGTCCATGAGGATGCCCCTGATAAGGTAGCTGAAGCTGTTGCCACTTTCTTGATCCGGCACAGATTTGCAGAACCCATCGGTGGATTCCAGTGCGTGTTTCATGGATGTTAGTGACCTGCTCTCCATCCCTCCCTCAGCATTGAGCTCTGTTACAAATACATCGCACCAGAGGTCACTGTGATACCACTGTCTCCTCACCATTCCGCCTGGCCATGTGACACCAGCTCCTTGTAGAATGGGCATCCCCAGACACACAAACCCTTTTATTTCTTCCTGTCAAAAGCATTATTTTCTAGGATCCTTGACCAACCTCGATCTCCTGAGTCCAGGGTTCCCCAGCTCCTACCCTCTTCTTGTACAGAGTAACCCCTGCCTTCCTGGGGTGAAGCTGCCCCTGGGCCCCTTTACCAGATATCAGGTGACATATGCATTCCTTGAGATTATTCTTGGCATTGTCCTGCCCTACCTCTTGGGATGAACCATGCATAGGGTGATCCTTATTTTCCATTACAAAGAAAACATCAATCAGGTACCTTTTTATGTCACTCATACTTTTTCAGGGCTGAGAGACCCAAACACCAGAATCCTGTTCTTAAGTCCAGGGAGTGGTAATGGATAGCATTGCAAGATACCAGGCTGAAAATTGAGTCCAGCCAGTCCAAGCACATGGCCTCCTATCTGAGGAGACCCCATTCCCCCATTCCCACATGTATGGGTGCCTCCTGGGCTGAAGCCAGGCTGCTCCAGGGGACTCTTGAGGCCTCATCTGCCACAGAGTGACCCAGGTTAAATACAGCCCATGCACAAAGCCACAGCCCGTGGAATTGTTTTTAAAACTCAAAGTTGATCATTTTCATCATTGGTCCTTGGAAATAAACAAAATGCCCATTTGCCTTTTCTAGACCCAGAGCTTCTCTTTGCTATTTGTGTTTTCCTGTCACTCTTCATAGAAACAGTACAATCCATAGCCCCATTCCTTCCCCTTCCAGCTGCCTCACTATGGCACTGCAGCCACTCCCTACTGCTAGGCACGCCTTTTCCAAGGGCAAGAGAAGCAGTCTCCTGAAGCCCATCTTCTCTGTGACTGTCTTAGATGATGTATAGGCCCCTTCATCTTTCCACCCAACAACCTCCTATCCCTGTCCTGCTGCACTGTCCAGAGTCAGGGACCCAATTTGTTTCTTTGTTATTTATGACCTTGTTTAAAGAAAATAAGTATTTCCCAACCTTTAAAAAAAAATTTGAGACGAGCGTATTCCAGGAATGTGTCCTATTTCCATACATTTTCAATTTATATGCTGAACAGATCATCTGAGAGTCTGGGGAGGAATGTGGCATCAGGATTGGAGGAAGACTCATCAACCACTTACATTATGCAGATGACACAACCCTGCTTGCTGAAACTGAGGAGAACCTGAAGCAATTGCTACAGAAAGTTAAGACCTGCAGTCTTCAATATGGATTGAAGCTGATCATCAAAAACACAAAGATTCTCACCACTCTGCCGATTAGCAACATCATGAGACAGTGAAGAAATTGAGATTGTTAACAGCTTTAGTTTGCTTGGCTCCACAATCAACATTTTTAGTACCAGCGACCAGGAAATCAAAAGATTAATTGTGTTAGGAAAATCTGCTTTTAAGGACATTTCCAGATAACTGAAGAGCAATAATGTCAGTCTGGAGACTAAAGCACACCTGATCCAGGCCATGGTCTTTGCAATTATGTGTTATGCTTCAGAAAGCTGGACAATGACTAGGGATGATAGAAAGAGAAATGATGTGGTATTGGAAGAGTGTTGAATGCATCATGGATTTCTTAGGAAAACAAACAGGTTCATCCTGTAGAGGGTGAAAACAGTCAGGCTGCTTTGTCTGACATACTTTGAGGTTGTTGCAAGTAGTGAATAGTCCTTGGAGGGGGACATTATACTTGAAAGGGTGGAGATACAGCACAGGAAATGAAGATTTTTGATGAGATGTATGGATTGGAGACAGTACAGTTGGCTCAGGATAGAGCAGGGTTCAGAGCTCTGTACATAGGATCGCTATAAGGCACAGGCAATTTGACGGCACATAATAACAAACTACTTTGTCTTCCTGAGCAAATAATTCAAGACGCTGGACTATACACATAAAAATGTAATCATAACTGGAGGGAGATTCATTAACAACATACCTTATGCAGGTGTGTAGAAGACACAAACTTGCATATAGAATGTAAAGAAAGCTTGAAATACTTCTTCAATGTGGATTCTTTCTCAACATCAAGAAAACAAGATCTTCACCACTAGACCACTAAACGATATGTGATAAATGGATAAAAGATCATCAGTGACTTAATTTTAGTTGGATCCACAATCAAGACACATAGAAGCAGTAACCAAGAAATCAAAGAACATGCTCCATTAGGCAAATTTGCAGTTTAAAAACCAAGGCATGACTGACCCTAGTCATGGCATTATCAGTTACTTTATATACTTGTGAAAGTTGCACAGTGAATAAAGAACACTCAAGAAAAAAAATGATGTATTTGAAATGTATTGTTGTCTGAGAGTTTTGAATATACGATGAACTGGCAAAAGAATAAACAAATCTGTCTTGGGGAAAGTTTAGTCATTGTGATCCTTAAAAACACGGATGGTGAAACTTCCTCTCACCTAATTAGGACAAGGTGCTAGTCCTTGGAAAGACATTATGATCGGGAAAGCAGAGGTTAGCTAAGAATCTGAATTGACTGGGTGGCACCTAATAACAAGAAGTTGTTGTTCTTTTTGTTCTTAAATTTCATATAATTTAGAAAGTATACATTTAGAAATGTGAGATAGCTTAAAATTATTGTATTCAACCTTCACATGTATGATTATTTTCTCACTGTGAGGTTAGATTTAGTTAACATGGATATCTAATGCCAAATGTTCACCAGGCTGTGCCAAGAAATTGGGAGGACAACCACCAGGCCAACAGACTTTAAGAGATCCATGTTTATACTTATTACAAAGATAGGTGATCCAAAGAAATGTGGAAATTATCGAATGATATCACTAATATTACATACCTGAAAAATCCCACTGAAAATCATAAAAATAAAAATTACAGGGAAACCACCTTGACAGAGATCTACCAGAATACAAGTCAGGTTTAGAAGAGACAGTGACACTAAGGATATTATTGCAAATGTCACATGGATTTTGGGTGAAAGCAGAGAATAATAGAGGAATGTCTGTCTGTGTTTCACTGATCATGCAAAGGCTTTTTGACTGTGTGAGTCGCAACAAAGTATGGCTAACATTGAGAAGAATGGGAATCCCAGAACACTTGATTGTGCTTATGTGAAACTTATACTCGGACCAGGAGGCAGACATCAGAACAAAGTGAGGAAACAATGCATGGTTCAAAATCAGGCAAAGACTATTTCAGGGATTCATCCTGTCTCCATACCTTTTCAATTTATATGTGGAACAGATAATTCAGGAAGCTGGATTTAATGAAGTGAGATATAGCATCAGGATTAGAGAAAGACTCATTAACTGACATTATTTAGATAAAATAATTTTGCTTGCTCAAACTGATCAGGAGCTGAAGTATTTTCTGCAGAGGGTCAAGGATTGAAGCTCAAAATTAAGAAGACAAAGATTCTCACCACTGAGCCAATTGGGAACATCAAGATAGATGGAGAAGAAAATGAGATTGTTAACAAATTTAGCATGCTCAGTTCCACAATCAATACTCCTGGCACCAGCAGTCAGGAAATCAAAAGAAAAATTGCATTAAAAATATCTGTTGTAAGAGTCCTTTCCAAAATGCTAAGGAGATACAATGTCAGTCTAAAGGCTAAGGTGCACCAGATCCAGGTCCTGGTCTTCTCAATTACTTGCTATGTATCAGAAAGCTGGACAATGACCAAAGATGGCAGAAGAATTGAGTTGTGATGCTCGATAGGAGTGTTGAACATGGACTGCCAAGAGAACAACCAGTTTTGTCCTGGAAAGGGTAAAGTCAAGCTGTTCTTTAAAGTCAAGGATTTTGAGGCACTGTCTCACATGCTTTGAGCATGTTGTCAGAAAGGACCAGTCCTTGGAGAAGTACATATTTTTTGAAGGACGGAGGGACAGAGAAGGAGAGGAAGATCACAGATGAGATAGACTGACACAGTAACCGGAGTTATGAGAGTAGGTGTGTTAGAGACAATGAGATCACCTTGGGATAGATGGGATAGAGCAGGATTCATTTGTGCTTAGGGTTGCTATGAGTCTATGGCACATAACAAGAACAGCAATGACAAATATGAATCCATCTTTATAATTTGTAAAATATTTTACGTTATTGCAAGAATAAACTATTTTTTGGTTTTTGTTTTGTTTTGTTTTCTATCAGATTACAAGATTTATTAAGTGGTTACAATAGCCAAGACAGCATAATCTTGATAGCAAGACAGATAAGTAGATGTATACCACAGACCTGTCATTGAGTCCCAACCAGAGATATATTAGAAGAGACATTTGGTACCAGAGAGTCAGTTTTGAAAACTATGGAGACGTACTACTTTGCATATATGTGGTCAGCATGTGATGAAACACAATAGAGAGTATGTAAGCTGACTCACACATAGTTTGTCAAATTTTTTAAATAATTTTAATGAACATTTACAGAGAATTTGGATTTCCATTCATTCATTGCTGCACTTCCCTACCCGGCCAGCCCTCTCCCCCCGCCCCCCAGTTCGCTCCTCTCTTTCAAAAGTAAAAGAAAGACTCCCTCCCTGGTACACAATCCCCCCGCACCGCTCCCACCACCCCAAGTACATTCCACTATGCAACCTTAATTGTGGACTTTTGTGATAACCATAATACCCTATCATACATCGCTTTTAAATTATTCAGTCCCTCATCTGTTTCAATGCAGTATACACAATTTATCCAGTTTTTCTCAGTCTTCCCCCACCCTGATATCAGCCCCATTTTACAGCAGTGGCACCATACAATATTTGTCCTTTTGTGACTGAGATATTTCACTCAGCATAATGTCTTCCAGGCTCACCCATTTTGAATATTGAATGAGTTCCTTCTTCTTCAATGCAGCATAGTATTCCATTGTGTGAATATACCACAGTTTCTCTATCCATTCGTTTGTTGATGGGCACCTGGGTTGTTTCCAACTCCTTGCTATTGTTAACAGAGCTGAGATAAACATGGGCGTGCATATATCTGCTTGGATGTCAGTTATGGTCTCTTTAGGATATATTCCCAGTAGTGGAATTGCTGGGTCAAATGATATCTCTATTTGCAACTTTTTGAGAAAGCGCCATACCGCCTTCCACAGTGGTTGCACCATTTTACATTCCCACCAATAGTGAATAAGGGTTCCAGTTTCTCCATAACCTTGCCAGCATTTGTTGCTTGCTGTTCTGTTAAATTTTGCTATTCTGACTGGGATGAGATGATATTTCATAGTTGTTTTGATTTGCATCTCTCTTAGAGCTAGGGATTTTGAACATTTCTTCATGTGCTTGTTGGCCATCTTAATGTCTTCTTTGGAGAAGTGTCTATTCATATCCTGTGCCCATTTTTCAATTGGATTATTTACCTTCATCTTGTTGTGGTGCTCAAGTATTTTATAAATTTTAGATATAAGTCCCTTATCTGACATGTCATTACCAAACACTTTTTCCCAGTCTGTGGCTTCCCTTTTTACCCTGTTGGAGAAGTTTTTGGATGTGCATAGGGATTCGATTCTTAGAAGGTCCCATTCATCTATTTTTATCTTCTCCTGGTTGTAGAAAAAATAAACTATTTCAAGTTTTTTATTCTTTTCTTTTACAATCAAACTCTGTCTGTTGGAAGATTTCCTGTTGTGTTGTTTTTGAGCACGACTCATAGTGACCATATGAACAAAAGGCCTTAAGCCTTTCTAAAATGATTGGCATTTACCACAGTTCATAGAGTTTCCAGAGGCATGCTGTTTAGGAAGTGGATACCAATCCTGTATTCCAAAACTGGAAAAATTTAAAGCCAGAAGCTTCTGACCTAAAGCCTGCTACGAGGAACTTGTTTATAGTACATACTAACCTGATAGGACAAAGAACCACACATTGAAATGCTTTTGCATAGTCAATAAAACACAGGTGAACATATTTCTTGTATTTTCTCCTTTTGGTTATGATTCATTTGACATCAGATATGATACTCTGATTCTACAGCATTTTCTAAATCTTGCTTGAATTTTTACTAGTTCTGTCCTTAGATTGATCCAACAAACTCTAATTTCCAAAGCTATTAATCTTTACAGAAATCAGCTGTCTCATCATTCTCCTATGGACCAGCTATTAATAGATTCAAATCACCCACCTTTATTTTTAAACTATATTGGTTTGCTTACAAATTTCATATACATTGTGCTTAACAATATTTTTCATTCATATTGTGTTTCATACAATCATTCCCATACATTATGTTTTACAAAATTAATCATCATTGGACCTTTTCTATCATTACTGTCTTTTCAGGTTCTTGCCATATCCTTCCCATTTCCTTTACCCCCTTTGCCCACTCACCAAACTGTGCAACCTTGTGGTTTCAAACCACTAACCCTTTGATTAGCACCCAAAGACTTAATCATGGCACTACCAGATTATCTGATCTAATGAAAGATAGTATTTTTATGTCTGTATCTATGCACACATAGCACATAAACATCTATATTAACATATGTTGATGTTGTTATGTGCCATTGAGTCACCTGGGACTCATAACAACCCTGTGTACAACAGCTCTGAAGCATGGCCTGACTTGAGCCAGTCTCTGACTCCAACACAGTCACCTCCATTGCCCCAGTTACTTTATCAAACCATCTCACCTAGGGTCTTCCTCTCTTGTGCTGTCGCTTCACCCTTCTGAGCATGATGTCCTTCTCAAAGGACTGTCCCCACGCACAAACTATGTGAGAATGGAGCTTCAAAATCCTAGCCTCTGAGAAGAAATTTTGTTTCACCTTCTCCAAGACAGACTTGTTTCCTTGACAGTCTATCATGTGTTCAAGACTCTTCTCCAGCACCACAACACAAAGGCATAATTCTTCTTCTGTCATCTGTAGTCATTGTCTGGCTCTCTGATGCATGGCCAGGATTTTGACATGAATAATAATAATTTTTCATTTGCCTACACTGTGTCTTGCAGATGACACAAACTTGATTGAGGAAAGTGAGAACCTGAAACCCTTTTTGCAGAAGATCAAGTAATGCAGCCTTTGGTATGGATTGCATCTTAATGTCAGGAAAACAAAAATTCTTACCACTTCACCTATAGGCAGTGTTATGATGAATGGAGTGGAGATTGAAATGTCAACAGCTTCAACTTGCTTGGACCCACACTTAACAGCCTTGGTATGAGCAGTGAGGGAATAAGGAGATGTATTTGCTGGGAAAATCTTCAGTTAGGGATCTCTCCAAATTATTGAGGAGTAGTGATGTTATAATGTATATCTGATTCATGCCATAGTCTTTGCAATTACTAGTTATGCATCTGAGAGCTTGACAATGAATAAGGATGACAGGAAATGAATTGATGCCTTTGAGCTATGGTGTTGGAAAAGAGCACTGAACATCCCATGGATGGCCAAGAGAACAAACAAATATGTCTTAGAGAGGGTGCAGCCAGAGTGCTCTTTGGAGGCAAGAATGATGAGGCGTCACCTCATACACTTTGGGCATGTTGCTAGAAGGTGCTATTCCTTGGAGAAGGACATGATACTGGGAAGGGTGAAGGGTTGATGAAGGAGAGGAAGACTGTCACCTAGGTGGATTGATATGGTAAGTGCTGCAATGGGCTCTTGGGTGTCAGGAAGTGTGAGGATGGTGCAGAGTAGAACAGGGTTCAGACCTTTTGTTTACAGGGTCACTATGAATCTTACTCAACTTGACGGTACCTAACAACAACAACAATAACTGCACCACTCTGGATTTCTAAAGTTTATCATTGAAAATGTCTTTCTTAGTCAATGATTAACTGTTTATTTTGTGCTGAAGTATTCATTGCATTAAGGTGAGAGAATTAGGATGGAATAGAAGCTCAATCCTAGTAGAGACTTCTATAAACTCATAGAACCTCAGTGTTCTCTATTTTGGGACACATGCCTTCAACAGATAGTGTACAACACTCACTAGTCTCTGCAATATTGGCCTGAATATCTACAATCACGTCAATCATTACCTAGCTGGTCTAAGTTTCTGGGAGACCTTCCAGATAAACACTGAAACCAAGGGACATAGAGGATCTAGGGACCTGAACAAAGGAGGAGATGTTGATGTCAGAAATTGGAGTTATACAGCAGATAAAGTACTTGAGGGAACTTTGCTTTGACACTTATTATAGCTGGTCTACTACTAACCTTAGCACAAAAAATTATGAATACACATACAGAGAAGATTCATAAATTGATTACAATTTTTGGGATATTTTTAAACAAAGGATCACTGGTCCATTGGGATTTGCAATGTTGACCCAGAAGACTGTCAGGATCCAGCAATGAATAGTCAGACATGAACACATTCTAACTTCATGGCAAAAAATTTGAGGGTTTGTTTTTTCTAAATTGTGTGTCCTCAAGGCAATTCTATCTCATAGTGATCATATGAGATAGAGTAGAATTGCTTCATTAAATACTCCATTTCCTAGGCTGTAATCTCTATGGGAGCAGATCACCTAATCTTTTCTCTCCTTAAGTCACTGATAGTTTTCCCTTCTGAACCTTGAGTAATTGTTTAACAATTACATCACAGGACTCTTCATAAGGGTGGTTGTTTTTGTTATGTGCCACCATATTGACTATTATTCATAGCTGCCCTATCAACAGATTTAAACCTTATCCTAACCTGTGCTGTCCTTGTTATTGCTGTTATACTGAATCCATTCTTAAAGTCACTATTCCAATCCATCTTGTTGAGGGTCTTCCTCTCTTTTTCTATATTCCAGATTTTCCTACATGATGTCTTTTTTCCCAAGACCGATCCCTCCTTAAAACCTTCCCAATGTATGTAAAAAGTTTCATCCTCTTTGCCTCTAAAGAGTACGCTGGTTTCACTTCCTCTAATAGACTTGTTTGTTCTTTGGGAAACTCATGGGATATTCAGTACTATTCTGCAATGATTCAAAAGCTTCTATTCTTATTTTATCTTTATTAATTGTCCAACATTCAGACATATAGAAAGCAATTTAAAGTACCTTGTCTTGGATCAGTAGCAACTTAGTCTTTAAATGGACATCATTGTTCTTTAGCACTTTGGAGAGATCTTTGACAGTAGATTATATCTGCTTTTCCACAAGATTTAAGGAGATAAAATTCTAAGTAAGGTCTCTCTCTTCAGGAAAAACAGTTCTCTGATTATTTAGAACTCATTTTAAGTTAATGCTATTTTGATAAATGTTGGACAGGATATGAAGAGATAGGAATGCTCATACACTGCTGGTGGGATTGTAAAATAGTATAACCTTTTGGAAGGCAGTTTGACATTTCCTCAAAAAGCTGAACATAGAAATCCGTATGATCAGATATTCCATTCCTAGAAATACACCCTAAGGAAATTAGAACTGAGGCACAAATGGAGACTTGTACACCAACGTTCATAGCAGTGTTATTCATAATCACAAAAACATAGAAACAGTCCAAATGTCCAACTACAATCAAATGGATTGAGAAATTGTGGTACATTCACCCTGTGGAATACTATACAGCACTCAGGAGCAATTATTTCAAAAATTATGCACTATTTAGGAGAGCCAAGAGGGCATTATGCTGAGTGAACTAACTCAGTATCTAATGGATAAATACTGCACAGGACAATTATTGGAACAACAGAAGAATAGTAAAACATTTCTTGCGATCCAGTGGGGGAAGAGGTAGGAATATAGGGGTAAGAGTGGTTGAGGGGAAATCATAGAGTACACAATTTGGTTGGTGAAGGAGAGGGGTAAAGGAATTGGGAAAGAGGAGGTGGGGATCTGGAAAGATGGGGCAATGAAGGGCATGGTTTAATGATGTTATAAACCATAATGAATGAGAATGATTGTATGAAGCACAGTGTGAATGAAGGATAATGTGAAACACAATGCGTAAAAACTTTGTATGCAAATCAATGTAAAATTAAATTTATTTTAAAGTGCTATTTTGTTAACTTTTAAGGACTCAACCAAGGCACTACAGCCATGAGAAAAGTGATTGGCAATAATGACATGTACTCAGAAGTTATTAATTTAAAATTACACTGATAGTGATGAATGCACACAATAACTCTGAATTAACATCTCTTACACTTCACACACCCACACCCAAATGCTTTTAATTTGCAGGCCTTTGGAGGAATAATGTTGTGGTGGTTATGTGCAGTAGATTCTAGTACAACTCATGGCTATCCTATGAAGAACAAATCTGAACTTTGTCCTATCCTGAGCTATCCTTATGCTCTCTGACATAGTTGAGCCTAATTCTGCTCTCACTGTGACAGTCCATCTCATTGCAAGTTTTCCTCTATTTTGCTGACTTTCCATCTTTCCAAGCATGATGTCACTTTCCAAAGAAAACCTCCTCCCAGAAACATGCTGAAAGTATGTGAGAAGAAGCTTCACCATCTTTGCCTACACAGAGTATTCTGGCTGCCCTTTCTCCAAGACATGCCTGTTTATTCTTTTCACAGGTCATGGGATATTCAGTACTCTTTTCCAACATCACAAGTCAAAGGCATCAATTTTCTGTCCTTTTTTTTGGGATGGGGGTGTTATCCTTAGTCATTGTCCAACTTTCAGGGGCATAGCAAGTGATAGAAAAGAACCTGGCCTAAATCTGGTGTACCTTAGTCTTTAAAGTGACGTCCTTGTTCTTCAGTACTTTGGAGAGATTCTCAATCATAAGCTTTCTCATTGTAATATGTCTTTTGATATTTACTGCACTAAGGGTGTTGATAGGGAGCTCTGGTGGCCTAGTGGCAAGAAACTGTGTTGCATTATCAAAGGCACATGGTTTGAGGCCACCAGCTCCTCCACAGGAGAAGGATGGGCAGTCTCCTTCTATGCAACTAAGTGCCTCTGAAAACTTGCTGGAGGGTCATCTATGGGTTGGTGCTGACTCTATAGTACACAAAACCAACATAGGTGCTGATAGTGGATGCCAATAAGAAAAAAAAATTGACAATTTAAGTCATTTTTTCAATGTATTAGAAAGTTGCTTATTTGCCAGGTAGTGAGAGGGTTTTTTTCTTCTTGATGTTGAGATGTAACCAATTGAAGGGTATACCAAGTTTTTGATCAATAAGTGTGTCAAGACTTACTTGCTTTCAGCAAGCACAGCTATGTCATCTGCATAACACTAATTGTTGGTGATGCTGCCTCAAATTCTAATAATTTGGAATAATTTATTCACCATACAGATTGAATAGGTTTGAAGAAAAAAAACCCCAGTATCCTTAACACACATCCTTCTAGATAGTATACTATATAAAGTTCCCTTGCTCTGCCTGGTGTGCGTATAGCTTTCATATGAACATAATTAAAGGTTCTAGGAATCCCATTCTTCTTAGTGTTAGTCATAATGTGCTGGGCATAGTGAAGAACAAACAAAAAATCCCAAGCAACAAAAATGACATATTTCTGCTATTCTCTGCTTTCAGCCAAGATCCATCTGACATCAGCAATGATATTTCTGGTGTCACAGCCTCTTTTAATCCTAGCCTGAATATCTGAAAGTTCTTTGTCAATGTACTGTTCTAGCTATTTTGGGATGGTCTTCAGCAATATTTTGCTTGTATGTGGTATTAATAATAATAATTGTTTGATAAGGTTCACATTGGATTGAAGTATCTTTCTGGAGAAATAATAGCAAGACCAATTTTCCTATTCACAAAGGCAAAATGCACTCTGTTGAACTGGCCCACAGGAGAAGTACAGCAAATGAAAAAGCTGAGCCTTGCTGTCAGCTTGAATCTACCTGTCGTTCCAAGAGAGAAAGATGGTTAATCTTCTCCCATGAGATTACAGCTTCAGAAACTCTATGAAGGGTCACTTCTGAGTAGGTTCCAACTTTATGATAATGATTTTAAGTTTATGAAATATACAAACAGACTAACAAAACTGACCATCTTTTTGACTGTTGAAAATATCTGGCCAGGAGCGATGCTGCACTGGGAGTAACACCAGACCAGGAGTGAATCTCAGGGAGCGAGGCATGAGGGAGTAAGTATGACAGCTGGAATTTGAGTGAGGTACTTTGTGGGACTCATTGCTGTATGGACCACATGGGGACCTATAAGCTTGAGCATAACAGAGTGAGACAGCTGGAGTTTAAGAGAGGCAGCAGGCCCAGTTATCAAAGAGAAAATCAAAGTTTCCTGGTTTTCTATCCACATCCCCACATGTGCACAACCTGGGAGCTCCTGCATGCACACCTGTCCTTAATGTGTCTGTGTGAAAGCCTGACATGCACATGTGCTTGTGCTCTGCCTTGTATTTCCCCATGCCCAATCAAATTAACTGCCTTTTGCCCTGAGTGCCTTGGACTGGCCTAGCTGCAACAGTTGTCTGACAGAAGAGGCTGCTTTCACTGGATTTTCTCTCCTGAACTGAAACAAATCTTTCTTTGGGTCAGAAATTCAGAGAGAAACAAAGGCAGAACAGCTGCCCCACCCTTTTCTGAAGCAGTGACTTCAGATCAAGAACCAACTATTGCCTCCGGAATGAAAAACTCTACCATAGCAATGTTACATAAGAAGCAGGCTATATTACCCCCTACACAAACTCAAAGCAAGATGTCACCAACGATGACTCAATCAGTGGATTTCCTGAAGCCAGAAAGTCTGATGGAACTTTCTGACACAGCATTTAAAAGAACAATAAATGAACATTTTCAATGAACAATGAATAAAAGAAAAACTTGAAGAATTACAGGATACTGCAAGCAAAACCAACAGGGAACTTAAAAAAAGATCCAAAACAATACAGATAAAACAAATGATGCATTAGAGGATCTGGAAAAACAAGAAACCACAATCTAAAATATGAAGTTCAATGTTTCAGATGCTGTCAACATGATGGAGGAACGTATGAACAGGGTTGAAGAGATGGAACACAGAACCAGTGTAATAGAAGATAGAATTGTAACCACTGCAAACAGACAGCAGAATCAAAAAGGAAGGAATAAGAAGGAAACCTAACAATAATGTGGGGCACCATCAAGAGAAATAACATGCACATAATTGGAATGATAGAACAGGAAAAAGCAAGTAACGACACAGAAAAAGTTGTGTAAGAATTACTAGAAGAAAATTTCCCAGGCATAATAAAGAATGAGAGAATATATATTCAAGAAGCTGAGCAAATACTATATAGAATAGACCGCAAAAGAAAAACACCAAGGCATATCAGAGTAAAATTTACTGGAACCAAAGATAAGGAGAGAATTCTCAAAGCAATGACGGAGAAAACAAAGAGTAACCTATAAGGGAGAGCAGTTAAGATTAAGTGCCGATTTCTCAGCAGGAACCATGTGAGCAAGAAGACAGTGAGTGGAATAACATATATCAAACACTCAAAGAACACAACTGTCAACCAAGAATATAGCATCCAGAAAAAATGTCCATCAAATATGAAAGAGAGAACAAGATAAAACTCAAGAGAGTTTGTAAAAGCAAGACTAGCATTGCAGGACACACTAAGAGATGTCCCTCTTACAGAGATGCCACAGAAAGCAGGATAAGCCAAAGTAACCAGCAACAACACCAAAAAGAACTAAAAAAATATTATAGCAATAAAACCATATATCTCAATAATCACACTGAATGTGAATGTTATAAATGCTCCATTGAAGAGAAAAAGAGTAGCAGATTGGATAAAAAAAAAACAAACCTAAAAACTAACAATATGCTGTCACAAGAGACACAACTTAAAGATAAAGAAAAACTAAAAACAAAAGAGTGAGAAAAATATATCAAGCAAATGGCAGCCAGTAAAAGAAAGCAGGACTAGTGATATAATCTCTGGTAAAATAAATTTCAGTGCAAAAGCCACCACAAAGGACAAGGAAGGTCATTTACATAGTGATTAAAAGGTCAATAGAATAAGAGGACATATCAATAATACCTTATCTTTGCAGTAAATGATGTTGTTGTTGTTATGTGCCATCGAGTTGTTTCCGACTCATAGCGACCCTATGCACAACAGCCCTAAACCCTGCTCTATCCTGCGCCAACCGCACCGCCTCTGACACACCCATCCCGATTACCCCAGTCACCGAATCAGTCCATCTCATAGAGGGTCTTCCCCTCCTGCGCTGTCCCTCAACCCTCCCAAGCATGATGTCCCTCTCCAAGGACCCGTCCCTCCTGGCAACATGTCCAAAGTATGTCAGACGAAGCCCCAGAATCCTTGCCTCCAAGGAGTAGCTTGGTTTAATCCTCTCCAAGATAAATCTGTTTGTTTTCCTGGCAGTCCAGGGTACATTCAGTACCCTTCTCCAGCACCACAGCTCAAAAGCCTCCACTCTCCTTCTGTCCTCCCTAGTCATTGTCCAACTCTCTGATGCATAACAAGTGATTGCAAATACCATGGCCTGTATCAGGCGCACCTTAGTCTCCAGAGAGACACTGTAAATGATAGAGCTGCAAAATATATAAAACAAATATTAACAAAACTGAAAAAGGAAATAGACAACACCACCATAGTAGTTGGAGACTTCAATACACCACTCTCAAGAAAAGATAGAGCTACTAGAAAGAAACTCAACAGAGATACTGAAGAATTAAGCCACATAATAAAACCACTTGATCTTATAGATATTTATAGGCTAATCCCTAAAAAAAACAGTGCACCTTCTTCTCCAATTTGCGTGCAACATTCTCCCAAAGAGTTCACATTTTAGGTCACAGGGCAAGCATCAATAAATTAAAAGTCATAGAAATAAAACAAAGCAGCTTCTCAGACCACAATGCTACAAAATTAGAAATTAATAACAAGAGGGTAAAGGAGAAAACACCATACATTTGGAAGCTGAGCAACACCTAGCTTGAACATGAGTGGGTGCTAGAAGAAATAAAAAATGAAATTAAAAAGATTCTTGAGACAAATAACAATGAAAATACAACTCACCAACCTTTGGTAAACAGCCAAAGCTGTGATCGGAGATCAATTTATAGCAAAGACATCAAAAGGCAAGAAAAAATGATCATTGACTCTCTAACCCAATGTCTCCAAGAAATTGAAAAAAAACCCTTAAATTATAAAAATTAGGGCATAAATAAATACAAAGCAGGAATACAATTGTAAACATCAACAAAACTAAGAGTTGCTTCTTCAGAAAGTTCTATAAAATTGACAAAGCACCAGCAAAACTAACAAAGGAAAAGGAGGAAAAGACACAATCCAAATAAAAGATGAAATGGGCAATGTCACAACAGAACCAACCAAAGTAAAAAGGCTAATATTGGAATATTATAAAAAACTATTGTCAAACAAGTATGAAAACCTAGAGGAAATGGACAAATACCTAGAAATTCACAATGAACCTAAACTGACACACCAGAAATTGAACATCTGAACAGACCTATTACAAAAGAAGAAATTGATAAGGTAATAAAACAACTTCCTTACGCATACAAGGAAGTCCAGTGAATACCACTAACATTCAAATATATGCACCAACAACCAGAGCCAAGGAAGAGGAGATAAAAGATTTTTACCAACTTTTACAATCGGAGATTGATC
>NW_006399938.1:1704651-1717562 GCF_000299155.1 Elephantulus edwardii | reverse complement strand
ACAACAACAACAACAACAATAAAACAACTTCCAGACCAAAAAACAAAACAAAACAAAACAAAAAACCCTGGACCAGATAGTTTTACAAGTGAATTTTATAAAATATTCAGAAGACAAGTCATCAATTGTACATACACGATTTCAGAAAATAGAAAAAGATGGAATTCTCCCAGACTCATCCTAGGAAGCAAGCATATCCTTTATACCAAAGCCAGGTAAAGGCATCACCAAAATCGAATACTATAAGGCAATATCACTCATGAACATAGATGCAAAAATCCTGAATAAAATCCTGGCCAATAGAATGCAACAATACATATAAAAAAAAAATTCACCATGATCAAATAGGATTCATAACAGGCACTCAAGGATGGTTCAAAATAAGAAAAGCAATCAGTGTAATTTGTTGCATTATGAAAGCAAAGAACAAGAACCACATGATTAAAAGGCAAAAAAAAAAAAAAAAGAACCACATGATTATATCAATCGATGCAGAACACCTTTGACAAAATCCAACACTCTTTCCTGATTAAAACACTCAACAAACTAGGATTAGAGGGTAATTTTCTCAACATAGTAAAAAGTATATACACAAATCCATGAGCCAACATTTTTCTCAATGGAGAGAGATTAAAGGTATTCCTTTTGAGAACAAGAACTAGGCAAGGATGCTCACTATCACCTCTCCTAAACAATATTATGTTGGAAGTTTTAGTGATAGCAATAAGAAAAGAGAAGGAAATAAGAGGTATCCAAATTGGCAAAGAGAAGGTAAAATTATTTCTATATGCAGATGATATGACAGTATACTTGGAAAACCCTGAAGACTCAGTGAGAAAACTACTGTACATAGCTGACCAATCCAGCAAAATGGCAGGATACAAGATCAACATACAAAAATCAATTGGATTTCTCTACAGTGACAAAGAGAATACATAACTGGAGTTAAGAAAAACAATATACTTCACAATTGTTAATAACAAAATAAAATACTTGGAATAAATCTAACCAGAAGCACAAAGGACCTATTAAAAGAAAATTACAAAACATTATGACACGAAACAAAAAGAGGCCTGGAGAAATGGAAGAATATACCTTACTGTTTGATAGGAAGACTCAATATTGTGAAAATGACAATACTACCAAAGGCAATTTATGCGTTAAAAGCAATCTCAATACAAATACCAATTACATTCTTCAAAGAAATGAAAAAGGCAATCTCCAATTTCATTTGGAAAAGAAAGAGACCCTAAATAAGCAAAGCACTCCTTAAAAAGAGGTAGGAGGCATCTCACTCCCTGATTTCAAATCCTACTACACTGCCATGGTGGTCAAGACAGACAGCGTGGTACTGGTATAATAGCAGACACACAGATCAATGGAATAGATTGACAACCCAGAAATCAGCCCATCCACCTATGGACAACTGATTTTTTACAAGGAGATGGAATAAATTATGTGGGCAAATGACAGTTTTTTTAACAAATAGTGTTGGCAAAATTGGAAAACTATCTGCAAAAAACTCAAGCAAGACCCACACCTCACTCCATACACGAAAACCAACTCAAAGTGGATCAAGGAAGTAGGACTAAAACAAAGAACTATGCCTCCAGA
The DNA here is from genome assembly GCF_000299155.1 of Elephantulus edwardii. Taxonomy (NCBI): domain Eukaryota; kingdom Metazoa; phylum Chordata; class Mammalia; order Macroscelidea; family Macroscelididae; genus Elephantulus; species Elephantulus edwardii. Next base: position 1,715,948 of record NW_006399938.1, on the reverse strand, counting down.
AACTCTATGAACTTTGGCAAATGTTGATAGTTGTCGAGGGGCTTCAGGCCTTTTGTTCATAGGGTCACTGAGTAGTGCTTGACTCGAAGGTAATCAACAACAATAACATGAACTTCATTAGATAAAAGCTTGGAAGAATTCTAGAATCCCTAATCCACAACATGAACAGTCTACCAAGCATCATGAAAAGCTTACAACCAGGAGAAGATAAAATAGAGGAATGGGACCTTCTAAGAATCAAATCCCTAGGCACATCCCAAAATTTCTCCAACAGGGTAAAAAAAGAAGCCACAGACTGGGAAAAATATTTGGTAATGACATGCATGATATATCTAGAATTTATAGAATACTCAAGGACCACAACAAGATAAAGGTAAACAACCCAGCTGCAAAATGGGCACAGGATAGGAACAGACACTTTGCCAATGAACACATTCAGATGGCGAACAAACATATAAAGAAATGTTCAAAATCCCTAGCTCTAAGAGAGACGCAAATCAAAACAACTATGAGATATCATCTCACCCTAGTAAGACTAGCAAAATTCAATAGAGCAGTAAACAATAAATGCTGGCCAGGTTTTGGAGAAACTAGAACCCTTATTCACTGTTGGTGGGAGTGTAAAATGGTGCAACTACTATGGAAGGCAGCATGGTGCTCTCTCAAAAAGTTGGAAGTAGAAATACCATTTGACCCAGTAATTCCACTACTGAAAATATAGCCTCAAGAAACCAGAACTGCCACCCAAGCAGATATTTCCACCCCCGTGTTTATTGCAGTTTTGTTCAGAATAACAGATTTGGAAAGGATCCAAGTGCCTACCAACAAACCAATGGATAGAGAAGCTGTGGTATATTCCACAATGGAATCCTATGCAGCATTGAAAAACAAGGAAATCATGAATTATTATATAAAAATAGGTGATCTTGGAGGACATTATGCTGAGTGAAATATCTAAGTCACAAAAGTGCAAATACTGTATAATGCCTTGTTTTAAAATGGGACTGACATCGGGATTGGGGGAAACTAAGAAAAAAGGGGATAAATAATGTATACTGCATAGAAACAGATGATGGAGATAACTGTTTAAAAGGAATATATGATTAGGTATTATTTTTCATGAAAAGAGTCCAGAATAAGAGCTGAATAGTAAAGTAAACTGGGAGTGTGTGGAATTGTATAACAATGAAAGAATTTTTTTTTTTTCTTTTCAAAGAGAAAAGCGAACTAGGTGGGGGCATGGTGGGCAGGGAAGAAATTGTGCAACAATGAATGAATGGAAATCCAAAGTCTCTATAAACTCATTAAAATCTTAGTTAAAAAGTCTCTATACTGTTGTATGTGTGAATTGCTTTGTGAATGTATGTGATTGTGTGTGTATATGTATATGTAAGAAAGAAAAAATATTTTTCAGGGTATATAGAATGATTTTTTTAAATTTTCTTTGTTCTTTTTTATTTTCTCAAGTAGTCAAAACTCACAAATGATTGAAGTCTCAGTGAATATTGGCCCCTGATAAATTAGGAGTACTGACTTTCTCCTGAGAATATCGGCTGTGTTAAGTGTTTATGAAGGAGACTCAAACCAGCAATGAAAGGTGACAAATGAGAAATGTCACAGAGTTTGACACTTGGAACATTTTAAACACTAATTATATCTGATCTTTCTACTCCCACTCACAACCTTTTCTAACTGGTCTTCGTTTAGCATTGTTGAAGATTTGCCAATATTGCAAAAGAAAAGCTGATTATATTTTAAATAAATTTGGAGATATAAAAGTAAAGAGAAGGAAAGACAAGCATACCTTCCTGGGATTATTGGTAAAAAGTTATTAATTAAGAAACATTTCTTTTAAAAGGATGAATTATCAAATGTTAATTCTTCAAACTCATGTCCTTGAAATGTTATTGATTTTATAACATTAAATATTTGACTTAGATTGGATATGAGCTAGTATTATTTCACAGTATGATTTAACTACTATGATTTTATTGATTTTAACTCAATCACTCACAAACACTTTTTTCATAACATCCAATGTAATTGAACGATGTCATTATTTCATATTTGTTTAAATATCTCTCTTTAAAATCAAGAAAGCTTCAACAAGGTAAAGCCATTTCCTTTCAGGTTGAAAATATTTATCAACTTTTAAAAAGTGTTTTGTGTCAGCTATACTCATTATTGTTTTTAGTAGGTGACCATCCCTGAGTTTATAATCTAAATTTTGATGTGCTTTTTAGATTACACAGATAAGGCCCAAGATTTCCTCAAACCAAAAAACTCATGGATAGAGTGGATTCTGAGTTACAGCTACATCATTGGGCTTCCAAGGCTGTAAACCTTTTGCGGAGAGATTTCCCGTCTTTCTCTAGAGAAATGTGACTAGTAAATTCAAATTACTGACTTTTTTTTAAATTAACTCAGTATTTTGTGCATTATGCCACCAGAGCTGCATTTGCAAAGAGATATTGAATTAAACTTTTAGAAGGTAGAATATGAGAATTTCAAAGTTGTCCTTAAGGCCACACCTCTCTGGCTGTTCTAATTCACCAGCAGTTTGGGTGAAGAAAGATGGATAATATCATCCCTTGAGATTTACAGCCTTAGAAATCCAATGGAGGGCCAGTAATGACTTGGTTTTGACTCAATGGTAACAAATACATGAGTGAAAAAGTCTGTGAAAGTCTAATGTCATAGTGGGTCACACATCTGGCTGCTGACTCTGAGGTCAGCAGTTTGAATTCACCAGATGCTTTTCAAGAGAACATGGACAGTCTTCTATTAAGTTACTGTCTCCAAATCCGAGGGTATGTGAAGGGTGCTAATGCCAAAATTTACAGCCTAAGAAATCCAATGAAGGGCATTATAAGTTGGAATCCTCTTAGTGACAAAGATTTTTGGGTTTGAAGTTTATTTGTTGTCGTTGTTGTTATTGTTTTCACATTTGAACTCAAATTTGCATAGTCTTTACAACATATCTTCTCTCTTGTTTGTGCCAGCAGTTAGGACTATGGCCAACACATAATAAATTGGGCGGGGGGGGGGGGAGGTAAGAAATATATTACTAGAAAATTAATGTTTACTAGGACTTCTAAATAAATACTGTTGTGTTGTTCTTCTGTACCATTGGGTCTCAATCAACCCTCCAGATGGTTTTCAGAGGCAATTAATCAAATGGGAGAAGACTGTTCATTGAACCGCATGCCTTCAGAAATGCAGTGCAACTTCTTGTGGTTAGGCCAACAGAGCTCCAAGACAAATTGCACCGGGAAAAATCTGCATCAGAAACATCTCCAGAGTACTGAAAAGCAACAATGTTAGTCTAAACACCAAGGTACGCCTACTCCAGGCCATGATCTTCTCAATTACTTGTTATGCATCAGAGAGCTGGACAATGACAAAGGATAACAGAAGAAGAATCAATGCCTTAGAATTGCGGTGTTGGGGAAGTCTTGAACACACCACGGGCTGCCAAGAAAACAAATCCGTCTGTCTTGGAAAGGGTGAAACCAAGTTTTTGAAGCACTATCTGCTTTGCAAAATATGTTTTGCATATTTTGGACACATGGCCAGGAGAAACCAGTCCTTGGAAAAGGACATCATGTTGGAAGGGTGGAGGGGCAGCACAGAAGAGGAAGACCTCGAAAGAGATGGATCAATACAGTAACTGGGGCAATGGGGGTAGATACGTTGGAATTGGTGAGACTGGCTCAGGGCAAGGCATGGTTCAGAGCAGCTGCACATAGGGTCACTGTATAGGTCACAGGCTACTTCACTGCACATAACAACAATAAACAAATAAATATATTTTTTGCCATGTTTCTTAAAAGCTGAAATAATGAATTTGAAAGAAAATTTTATATTCAGGTCATTTTTGTTCTACCATCTCTTTAAAATAGACTCAATTATTTTCTTTAAAATAGAATGAGTTATTTTCACGATCAAATAATAGGCCATTTTTATATATCAGAATCTCAAACTTGACATTTTAGAGATAGAAATACTTTGGTACACAGGATGAGGAAAAAATCAGAAAGGATAAATCTCAGACTTTTTAAAGAGAATGCCATTTTCAGAACATCTCAGTCCATGTGATCTTGTTTATTTGACCCCTGTGTGAGGCCAAGTATGCCAACAGTATACAGTTTATTCCAGAAGCTTTATATATTTCATACTTGTATCCATTGATGCATTTTTTTCAATGTCAAACATTTATGCATAAAACTAAACTGATATATACTACACAATACATAATTGTGTATGTTTCAATCTGAAAACATCACCTTCATTTAGCCTGTCTTAGGAAATTTACAGGAGGACTAATTTGTTTTATGTTTGATCTTGTTGCCATAGGAACACTATTCTGTAAACGTGTATAAAAGTAACCCCACTTCAAGGACAAGTAGTATTTTTGAGTTGTGATTAAAAATCTAGCACATTCTGAATGGAAATCCAAAATCTTTGTAAATGTTCATTAACATTAATAAAATAAAATTTTAAAAAACTAGCACATTCTTAGGGTTAAGTGTAATATTTTCAATATTTGAGAGAGAAAAAATCTACAGGGTAAAATAAAATTTAAATATAAACATTAGTCAAGACATGGTATTTTTCAATTTTAAAAGAAAAAGGTATCCAACTATGGAGATACTGAGCTATGCTCTTGTCTACCATAAAGTCTGTAAAGAATTTTCCTAGCAGCTATAAATATTTTAGAAATCCTGAGAGCTAACATATCTTTAAGTCGGATGTGACTGTTACTTATTTTAGCTAGTTATAGTTGATTGCACTTAATTATGGCCTGTGTCTTTAACATAGACATGATGCTAATGATTTTGATACTACTACTACTATAGATTGGAAGCAGGAGTGGCATTTACTTCCTAAATAACATGCCTCTGGAGACTCTATGAACTTTAATAAATGTTGATAGTTGTAGGGGGCCTTTAGGCCTTTTGTTTATAGGGTCGCTCTGAGTCTTGCTCAACTTGAAGGCAATCAACAACAACAACTACTACTATAAATGGAGGGATGACTAACGAAAGGAATACCCTCTATCAGGTGGCTTGACACAGTAGCTACAGCATTGGCCTCAACTGTGTCAGATATTGTGAGTATGGCACAGGATAGGATAGGATGGACAAATCTGTTGTTTATAGGGTTATTATGAGTCTTACTTTACTAAATGGCACCTAATAACAACAACACTACCACAAGTGAGGAACACTGGTGGCCTAGTGAGTAAAATATGGTACTGTTAAAAGCAGGCAGTCCAAATCCATAAGCTGCTCCACTGGAGAAAGATAGGCAACCTCCTCTTGTGCAATATATTGCTGTTTTTGTTGTGTGCTGTAGAGTTGACAATGATTTATAGCAACACTATCAACAATTGATCTGAACCTTGCCTATTTGGAGCCATACTCAGTATCTGGGCCTTCATTGTCACAGTCACCGTATCGATCCAACTCATCTAGAGTCTTCCCCTCCTGTGCTGGCCCTCTACCCTTCCATGCATCATGTCCTTCCCCAAAGACTGGTCCTTTCTGACAATATGACCAAGATATGTGAGATGGAGCTTCAAAATCCTTGATTCAAGGAGCAACCTGGCTTCACCCTCTCCAGGACAGGCCTGTTTGTTTTCTTTGCATTCCATGATATGTTCAATAGTTTTCTCCAGCATGACAACTCAAAGACATAAATTTTTCTTCTGTCACCCTTATTGTCAGGCTTTCAGATGCATAGCAAGCAATTGAAAAGATCATGGCCTGGATCAGGTGCACCTTAGTCTCTAGACTGACATTGCTGCTCTTTAGCACACTGGAGAGATCACTGAAAGCAGACTTTCCTAAAGCAAGTTGTCTTTTGATTTCCTGACTTCTGGTGATGCCAAGTGTGTTAATTGTGTATCTGAACAAGCTGAAATTGTTAACAACCTCAATCTTTTCTCTATCTATCATGATGCTTCTGATTGGCCCAGTAGTGAGAATCTGTCTTCTTGATGTTAACATGCAATCTATATTTTTTGACTGCAGTCCTTGGCTTTCTGCAGCAAATGCTTCAAGTTCCCCTCCATTTCAATTAGACATCCTTTTGTATTCAGAGGTTGAGGTTGATAACAATTTTATCTCGCTCAGATCCACAATCAACACTCTTAGCACCAGCAGTCGAGAAATTAAAAAAAAATTGTATTGGGGAAAGTCTACTGTCAAGGACCGCTCTAAAGTGCCAAAAAGAAATGACAACAGTCTAGAGACTGAGGAGAACCTGACCAAGGCCATGGTCTTCTCAATTGCTTTTTATCTAAGAGCTGAAAAATAAATAAGCATGGCAGAGGAAGAATTTATGCTTTTGAGTTTCAGTCCTGGAGAAGAATATTGAACATACCGTGGAATGACGAGAGAATAAACAGATGTGTTCTGAAGAAGATAAAAGCAGGATTCTCCTTGCCGGCAAGGATTCTGGATCTGTCTCACATACTTTGGGAACGTTCTTGGGAAGGACCAGTTTTTGGAAAAGGATAACATGCTTTGCAGGAGAGGAAGCTCCTGGATGAGTTAGATTAACAGAGTGACTGTGGCAATTGAATCAGGTATGTCAGAGACAGTGAGATTAGCTCAAGTTAGGGCAGGGTTCAGAGCTATTGTTCATAGGGTTGCCTCATAAAAACAACAACTTGCTCCCACTACTTTCAGCCAAGATCTATCTGACATTGGCAATTATATCCCTAATTCCACAACCTCTTCTAAACTCAAATTTTATTTATGGCTGCTCTCTGTTCTAGTTGGTTTTGGATAATCCTCAGCAGGATATTGTTTGTGTGTGATGTTAGTAACACTGTTCAGTAATTTCCACTTTGATGTATCACATTTTTTACTAATGGTAACAAATATGAGCTTGGAAGGAGGAGTGGCATTAACTTCCGTAATAGCTTATCTCCGGAAACCCTATGAACCTGGAGAGAGGATGAGAGACACCCAAGCGCTGAGGACTTTCCTTCATAGGGTTGCTATGAGTCGCCTGCGACTCCATGGCACTTAACAACAACAACAACAAACAATAAATATGAACCTCTTCTAGTCAGATGACCAGGTAACTATTCTCTAGATTTCTTGTCACAATCTGGTGAACACGTCCAGGGATGCATCTGTTTGTAGAAATATGTCAGTTGGTATTTCATCAATTCTTCTTGTCTTATTTTTTGCCAATTCCTTAAGAGTAACTTGAACTTGCTCCTTTATTTCTATTAGTCTTGATCATATGTTATTTATTGAAATTACTGTGTCAGCCAATTCTTTTTGTTACAGTGACTCTGTATTCTTTACATTTTCTTTTGATGCTCTCTGGATCATTCAATATATTGCTCATAATTGTTGCTGTTGTTATGTGCTGTCAAGTCGCTTGTGATTCATAGAGACCTTATGTACAATAGCCCTAAACTCTGCTCTGTCCTATGCCAACCACACTGTCTCCAACACACCCATTTTGACTACCCCAGTCACTGAATCAATCCACCTCATAGAGGGCCTTCCCTCCTGCGCTGTCCCTCCACCCTACCAAACATGATGTCCCTCTCCAAGGACCAGTCTCTCCTTACAACATGTCCAAAATATGTTAGATGGAGCCTCAGAATCCTTGCCTCCAGGGAGCCACCCAGCTTAACCCTTTCCAGGATGAATCTGTGTGTTTTCCTAGCAGTCCATGGTACTTTCAAAACTCTTCTCCATCACCACAGCTCAAAGGCATCAATTCTCCTTCTATCCTCCTTGGTCACTGTCCAACTCTCTGATGCATAACAAGTGACCGCAAAGACCATGGACTGTATCAGATGCACCCTAGTCTCCAGAGTCACCATTGCTCTTCAGTACTTTGGAGAGGTCCCTAACAGCAGACTTTCCCATTGCAATATATCTTTTAATTTCCTGGCTACTGGTGCTGAGAGTGTTGACTGGGGAGCCAAGCAAACTAAAGCTGTGAGCAATCTCAATCTCTTCACCATCCATCCTGATGCTGCCAATTGGCCCAATGGTGAGAATCTTTGTCTTCTTGACATTGAGCCTCAATCTATACTGGAGGCTGCAGTCCTTGACCCTCTGCAGCAAGCACTTCAGGTCCTCCTCAGTTTCAGTAAGCAGGGTTTGTGTCATCTGCATAATGCAGATTGTTGATGAATCTTCCTCCAATCCTGACACCACACTTCTCCTCATAGAGGCCAGCCTCCCAGATAATCTGTTCTGCATAAAGGTTAAAAGGTATGGAGACAGGACACATCCCTGGCATACGTTCTTCCCAATTTTGAACCATGCAGTGTTTCCTTACTCTGTTCTTATGACTGCCTCTTGTTCCAAGTATACGTTTTGCATTAGCATGATCAAGTGTTGTGGGATTCCCATTCTCTCAAAGTCAGCCACAGTTTTTTTATGATCCACGCAGTCAAACGCCTTTGCATAGTTAATGAAACACAGATGTACATTCTTCTGGTATTCCCTACTTTCAGCTAAGATCCATCTAACATTAGCTACACTATCCCTAGTACCATGACCCCTTCTAAACCCAGCTTGGACTTCTGGCAGTTCTCTGCTGATGTGCTGTTCTAGTTGTTTTTGGATAATCTTCAGTAGAATCTTGCTTGCATGTGAAATCAACGATATTGTTCCATAGTTTCCACACACTGTTGGGTCACCCTACTTTGGGATGGGAACAAATAGAGATCTCTTCCAGTCAGTTGCCAAGTGGCTGTTGTCCATATTTCTTGGCACAACTTAGTGAGCACATCCAGTGCAGCATCTGTTAGTTAAGTATTGCAACTCATGGATTACATTTATTTTTCAGTTCCTTTAGCTTGAGAAATATTGAATGAGTTCATAGTTTCTGAAAGTGCACTGGAGGGTTAGTTATGAATTGGTTCTGGCTTGAAGGCACACAACCAGCTGCTGCTACTACTATTACTACTACTACTACTATTACTACTACTACTACTACTACTACTACTACTACTACTACTACTACTACTAAATAATAATGTAGCTACCATTTGTTTTCTGTCAAATTGTTGTATTAATGTTTGCTATGTGTTAATGTAATGATGGAGCCTATGCCACTGAATGTCAAATATCAGCTGGGTTATATGGTAGACAGATTTGATTCGAGCTTCTAGTTTAAACAACTAGGAAGAAAATCATGATGATATATATACTTCCAAAAATTAGCTAATGAAAATACCATGGGTCACAAGGGAGTTTTGTCCAGTTTAATATAAGGAGATGAAACCTTTAGTTAGAAATCTACCAAAAAACATAGTGATTAAAATTAATTAATAGATTAATTTTAGCATGCTAACTATTATGAAGATGGTCCAGGGTCCTGTAATGCTTCATTTTGTTGCATCTAGGGTTTCCGTGACTCAGAGGCAATGTGACAGAACCTAAAAACACCCTTTACTATTTTCTTAGTTCTTAAATACTGTGCCAAAATGTTACAAATATTATATCCTTTAATCTTTACAACATCAATACAAGGTAAATACTAAATTCTTCCCATTGTGTGTATAAGAAAATGAACATTTAAAGAGATTGAGTCACAACATGAGCCATATAGTTGTAAACAATTGAGTTGTGCCCTGGGGTTGACTGTTTGCCCTGTCTGCACTTCTCATTACCATCACCACCCACTTACATTTCTTGTTGCAAGAAGATTTAAAACTTATCTACAGGCCAAATTTATCTATAATGATTGCCTAGGTAAGTGAATATGAAACTTGTCAGTATTTCTTATGATAAAGTGTACAAGTTAAGTATTGTTAGGTATGTTGTTTAAATGTTATTTAATGTATGTGTAGAGATGAAGGGAAACATTTGTACTTGCATCAGAGAAGCACGCGTGTGTGTTGAGTCTCCTCATTGAGCAGCCAACCTCAGAAGCTTGACTTTGATCCACCCTAAGGCTGCCAATGGAGACCTGGCTGGAGAGTGAACTCCATTAATTAGAGTGCAGAGTCAAACATAGTTTTATCTATAGGGCTATACATAAGACAGAAAACATGCATGATGTCTCTCTAATCAAAGAAAAAGAATGCACAGAAGCTAAAATCAGATATGAAAAAAATTATTTGAAATTCACTGAGAAATATTACAAAGGCGTCCAGATATGAAGGAAAGCATAACTGACGTGAAGTTTGTGCAATGCAAATAAGTGAATATCACAAGTTTTCATATGTGAATTAAACAAATTTTTTTCCACATTGATTAGTGTTGCACTGCAAAGAAAGGCGGACAAGAGTAGAAAGTTAAGAAGAAAATTAAGAAGGGGCTCTGGGAAAATTTCAAGATGGCAGCAGCAGTGGAAATAACTTAAGGAGCTGCAGGAACAGCATGCTGCATCGAAACAGGCCCCCGTGGTCCTCTGCAGACCTCTGTATTGATAACTGAACAATTAAACAGCTGATTATTGGTCTTCAGTATGGATCGAGGCTCAACATCAAGAGATAAAAGTTTCCCAAAGAAGAATGGGTGAGTCCAGTGGCTTCCAGGGCCCCCACTGCCGAGCCCACACCCCTGTTGCAGCTCCATGAGACTCCTATAGCCAGACCCCAGAGATACCCTCACCTGAGATGGACAGCAGTCCTGGTGCAGTGGACCCTCTACACTGCCAAGAAATAGAATTCTTCTGGAAAGAATTCTCAGAACTAAGATGGTGGTGGCAGGAGATGTGACACATTGAAATAGGCCACACAACTTACATGTGCCCAAACAGCCAAGCTGTTGACTGTTGGTTATCAATGTGGACTGGAGCTCAACATCAGGAGCATGAGGATTCTCTGGGGAACATGGGTAGGTCCCACTTCCTCCCTCTGCCTACCACCAAGCCTGTGCTGCTGTGACCCCATTGGGCCACCATGATCAGGGCACGTGGGTTGCCTAACCTAGACCAGTCGGTGAGCACTGGGCCCCATACTGGTTTGGCGGAGCCCCTGTGAAGTTAGCGAGCCGTAGGTGCCCAGCACAAGAGAGGAGCAGGATGGGGGTGGTGGCAACAGCAGCAGCAGCAGTGGTGCTATGGAGCTGTGTGAGGTAAAGGCCTTGATAAGGTAAAGCATCTCATTCATTGTCAGTACAGATTTCCTTGGACAGGCCAGAGAAGATCATCAACACAATGGACTGATAAGGGTCACTGAGTTGTCTACAACTGGAGTATATTTAACAACAGCAACATATCCGAGACAGCTGATATCCTCAATATACCACATCTTTTTTTTTTTAGTTTATCTTTTCTTTTCTTTTTATTTATTTATTTTTTTT
>NW_006399938.1:1690920-1702503 GCF_000299155.1 Elephantulus edwardii | reverse complement strand
TATGAACAGGCACTTCACCGAAGACGACATTCAGATGGCTAACAAGCACACGAAGAAATGCTCAAAATCCCTAGCCCTAAGAGAGATGCAGATTAAAACAACTATGAGATATCATCTCACCCCAGTCAAAACAGCAAAATTTAACAGAACATCAAGCAACAAATGCTGGCGAGGTTGTGGAGAAAATATACCACATCTTTTGATCTCTTTACTACTGATGCCAAGAACTGTTTAGACCTAGGGAGGATCTGATCACCACTCTCAAATCCCCTTCTCCATTTATAAAGGGGGAGGGCAGTGATTCCTACTTCAAATTGCAGTCTGATCACTTGGTGGAGAGGAGGAGGGTAATGGTGGTGGTGCCAGAACTAGGGGCGCTGTCCCTGGCCATGGTCTTCAGTGAGGCACAGGGTCTAGAGTTCAGGAGGGACTTTGGTGGTGGTGGGGGGGTGCTGCCCAGCCCCCAACCTGTGTTGCCTGGCCCTAAGGATGTGCCATTCAGTCCCTAAAGTGAGCTGTCTGGCCCTTGAGGTGAGCTGTTCAGTCCCTGGGGTGACCCATTTAACTCTCAGGGTGAGCCATTGGGCCCTACAGGTAAGCCATTTGGTCCTCCGGGCGATGTGTTCTGTTCTTCTGTTTGGTCCATGGGGTTAGTCGTTAGGCTTTCAGAGTGAGCCATTTGGCTCTCAGGGCATGCTGTTTGGCCCTTAGAGTGTGCTGTCCATCCCCTGGGTAGAGCCTTTAGGTCACTGGGGAAAATTGCATAAGGCATATAGAGAATTTTATCTAGGCCATTTTCCCCCATCTTCTCCCCCATTACACCTCTAAGTAACACCTCCAAAGCCCTTCTATTTATAACTCACAAGTTTATTCTCGCTAGTTTTCTCCCTTTCCTGTAGGGAATCTTAACACTGAGTTTTACTCCAATTCTGAACCCTGATCCCAGTTTCAGAGACAAAAGGGAAATACAACTTCCGGCTAAGGAAGCAAAGGAGGATGGAGCCTCAGTCATCCAGCCATCCCCACTGGACCAACTTGGTAAGCGCTTTGCTGTCCAGAGGGCAGTAAATATCAAGAAAATAACTTCTAACAGAACAAGAAAGCATGCAGCTTCACCTCAGGATCACCAGTAAGGTGTTAAAGTGGGCTCCCCTTCCCTCTTTCCCCCTTCACATCAACGCCCCTGCTCATCATGAAGAAGCCAGAGAGTCTGTGCCCCATTCCCAAATGAGAAACCCACAAGTGAATAAGACAATTTGTTTTTTTTTAAAAATTAAAAATCACCAATGGACTGTGGTTACCATTGCCCTATCTCTTCTGGTCCCCCCAGGATCCTTTTCATTTCCTTCACTTACTCCCTTCACCCACCAAATTGTGCAGCCCTGCGATTTCATCCCTGCCCATCCTCACCCTCTGCTCCCATGCCTCACCCCCTTGGATCCCCATACATGTTTTTTCACAATAAATAAAATTTAAATTAAAAATAAAAAAAGAAGGGGCTTTGTAGTTCATGATGTGTCCATAGGAGAATAGATGTGAGTTTAAGTTTGACTTGATAAAAGTTCTTGTTTCTCTGGCATTAAAATACCAGGGTAAGAATTGATTGTGGTCTGGAGGATACTGAACACTAATATTAAACAAACAAATAGACAGAACCTTCATTATAAATACATGCATCAAAATTCTTAGTTTTTGAGAGATAAAACTTCTTTTTAAAAAGAAAAATGTTAAATTAACAACGACAAAATTATGTCCATGCTTTGCTACTGTGCCTTGAACAAGACTGTTTATTGTATAATCTGGAATAATGCAGAACTGGCAAAGGGAAATCTGAGAATACAAAATGTTTTTGAAGACAGTATGAATTCTGTTAGTGGCATACATATCAGGTTGCCAGGAGTGGCATTTCCCTATTAAATAGGGATCCTGTGAAAAGAGATAGAACAGAACAGAGCCTGTGAGTTATTTGGTTCCAAGCAAGCATGTGTTTGGTCCAGGTTTGCAAGGAAGCAGATGGAACATGAGGTGTACTAGAGGGATCCTGTAGTCACACATCTAAGTAATTCTGAGAATGACATTAGGACAACTGAAGTCACAATTTAAGAAGTGATTGGAAGGTCTTTATATCCTCTGAGTATTTTAAACTAACCTCTTCATTATGTTTCTTATGGTTTCTCCCAATTTGATTTTTTTAAAAGTAAAGTTCAATGAGCCAAAGACAAAAAAATGTTTTTGCCAAAAACAAACAAAACTTACTTCATCCATTAGAAGTACACTTGGGGGGGGGGCGGGGAAGAGGGCGGAAAGCTGTTCAGTTAGCTTGATAGCAATTTCAGTGTAAATAGTGTCACCATAATGATTTTAATAATAAAAATTACACAAATAACACATTAATTTTAGAGGGTACTTTGAGTCAGTAGACCTATACATTATCAGTTTAGTTTCGTTTAAAATGGAAACAAGGCAGCAATTATACAAGATTGTCAATAAAATATCTAACATTGTGTATGGCCTGCTGTAGTGAGAAACCTGACACTTTGTGTCCTAGAGACAATTAGATTTGGAATAAAATCAGCTCGAGGCAGATAAAATGTCAGTGTCTGTGAGCACATTTACTCTTTCTTCACTGAGAAGGGTGTTCAGAGAGCTAGCAAATTCAGCCTGTCCTTGAGTGACATTACCTATTGATGATTCATTTATTTCACCTCCAGCTTACTTATAGAAATAAACTAAATCACATAAATAATAACAAAGTAGATGTTCGGTTCCTTTCACTTTTTTAACGGGGGTGGAGATGGGAAGGGAACAATTTTTTTTTTTTAGAAATTTGTTTCAAAGAGAACTACATAAGTAAGATCTAAATCTATTTTTAGTACTTCAAGCTCACGATTTTACAAAGACGAATGAGTAATAAGCCTACACAGGTCTGTATATTTAGAAAGGGAAATCAGATAGTACATTGAGATTTTGATGTACTTTGTGTTTGATGTTTATTTTTGCTATCCTTTTTTACTTTCTTACATTCTTTAAGTGCCTTAACTTGGGGACAAGTTTCTCATCACAAAGAAATTGTCATTAGTGTCCAACGACTGCAGGATTAGCCAGAGAAATAATCTTGAAGATAAAGATTAGTTCAACATGCAGAATATTTGACATTGCTTTTCTAGTACTTTACTCAATAAAATTAAATTATCTTCAAAATTAAAGTATACTTATCCAACTCTCAAATATTAAGTATTTCAATTTCTTGGATTTTGAATTGAGTTTCTCTTCTTCTGGGATTGAAAAAGCACACACAATAATATCAGTATTTAAATTATGTAGACAAACAGATAGCTTTCATTTAAGAATGTCTGATGTATACTAAACTCAATGTTAGATGTTTTCCATACCTTTTTAATTTAATCTTCAGAGAAAAACCTATAAACATTATTATCTTAATTTTATGGAACAATAAAAGACAGCTTGGAGATAGATTAAATTATTTACTTAGACTCCCACTTTATAAATGAAAATAATTAAAAATGTATAAATTAAAAAAGTTCTGTTAGAATCTTGTTCTGATGGATTTTAATGTGTTATACATGGTGTCACATTGTACAAATCAAAAGAAACAGCTGTTTGCTGTTCACAGGCCACCATAAAGTGAGATGAAATGGTTATGACTCAACAGAACAGGCATTAAGTATGTGAATGAAATTTTCTGTATTCTAATCCTAGATATGAGCTATATTTGTGCCTTAAAGTAATTCAGTCACTTTGGTTAAATGGGAATTTAAATTAGTTGATGACAGTGTTATTGCTGCGTTTTATGACACTATTTATATAAGGGAAATTGAGTGTCATGGCAATGCTTTTTAAGATTTTATTTTCCTTTTCTTCTACTTATTTCTGTCACTGACTTCATCCTATTGGTTCAATATCATATTCTTCTAAGGTACTGTTTCTTTTTTTTTTTTTCAGGTTGTTTGGCTTATGATTTGTTTTCTCAATTTTATTAAAATGCAGTGCAATTGAATCTACTTTGTTATGTATTGTTATCTCAACTTCTTCCGGAATCTATAATTTCACACTAAATGATCCATTAAAGATGTCCCATTGTGTTCTTGTTGTTATGTGCCATGGAGCCAACTACAACTCATAGTGACCCTACACACAATAGCTCTGAACCCTGATCTATCCTGAACCAATGTCACTGTCTCTGACACATACCCTCATTACCCCAGGTATTGAGTCAAGTCATCTCATTCGGGGTGTTCCTCTCCTGCACTATCCCTCAACCCTTTCAAGCATTATATCCTTCTCCAAAGACTGGTCACTCCTGGCTACATGCCCAAAGTATGTAAGATGGAGTTTCAAAATCCTTGCCTCCAGGGAGCAGTATATTTTCACCCTCTCTAGGATAGACCTCGTTGTTCTCTCGGCAGTTAATGGTATGCTCAATGCTCTTCTGCAGCACCATGACTCAAAAGCATCAATTTTCTGTAATCCTTGGTCATTGTAGAGTTCTCTGATGCATAACAAAGACCATGGACTGGATCAGGCACACCTTAGTCTCTAAACTTACATCCTTGCTTTTCAGCATTCTGGAGAGGTCCTTGACAATGTTGTTATTGTTGTTATGTGCCATCGAATCACTTGCGACTCATAGTGACCCTACGTACAACAGCCCTAAACTCTGCTCTGTCTTGTGCCAATCACATCGTCTCTGACACACCCATCCCGATTACCCCAGTCACTGAATCAATCCACCTCATAGGGGGCCTTCCCCGTCTGCGCTGTCCCTCCACTCTACCAAGCATGATGTCCCTCTCCAAAGACCTGCCCCTCCTTGCAACATGTCCAAAGTATGTCAGACGGAGCCTCAGAATCCTTCCCTCCAAGGAGCCACCTGGTTTGACCCTTTCCAGGATGAATCTATTTGTTTTCCTAGCAGTCCATGGTACCCTCAATACTCTTCTCCAGCACCAAAGCTCCAAAGCATCAATTCTCCTTCTATCCTCCTTAGTCATTGTCCAACTCTCTCATGCATAACAAATGATAGCAAAGACCATGGCCTGTATCAGAGGAACCCTGGTCTCCAAAGAGACACCATCGCTCCTCAGTACTTTAGAGAGGTCCCTAACAGCAGACTTTCCCATGGCAATACGTCTTCTAATTTCCTGGCTGCTGGTACCGAGAGTGTTGACTGTGGAGACTAGCAAACTGAAGTTGTGAACAATCCCAATCTCTTCACCATCCATCATGATGCTGCTAGTTGGTCCAGTGGTGAGAATCTTTTCTTCTTGACATTAAGCCTCAATCCATATTGGAGGCTGCAGTCCTTGACCCTCTGCAGCAAGCGCTTCAGGTCCTCCTCAGTTTCAGCAAGCAGGGTTGTATCATCTGCATATCGTAGATTGTTGATAGATCTTCCACCAATCTTGACCCCACGTTTCTCCTCATAGAGCTCAAAGGCGTTTGACTGTGTGGATCATAACAAACTGGCTGACTCTGAGAAGAATGGGAATACCAGAACACTTGATTGTGCTAATGAGAAACCTATACTTGGACCAAGAGGTAGTCATCAGAACAGAGCAAGGAAACACTGCATGCTTCAAAATTGGGAAGGGCGTATGCCAGGGATGTGTCCTGTCTCCATACATTTCAACCTGTATGCAGAACAGAACAGGACAGAACAGATTATCCTTGACAATAGACTTTCCTAATGTAATTTGTCTTTTTAATTTCCTGACTGCTGGTGCCAACACTGTTGATTGTGGAACCAAACAAGCTAGAACTGTTAACAATCTCATTCTCTTCTCCACCTAACATAATGCTGCCGAGTGTCCCAACATAAGCCACTATACTAACACAACTGCTTTCTCTACTTCAACTGCTCTTTCTTTTTCTTTTTTCTCTTCTCCTCCCCTTCCTATCTCAATATCATCCACACTGCTTTTCCTCCTTTCTTTTTATCTTCTCTTCTTTCTTCTATTTTGTTTCCTCCTTGCTCCATCTCACTCTTCCATCTGCCTTGGTCTTCCTCTGGGGTGATTTCCCCCTTATTTTTTCCCATGTTATCTTTGTCCAGTGGACATTTACAGACATTTTGTCTCAGGTGCTGAGTACAAGAAACACTGACTTAGAGCAGGCTTCCCTTCTTTCTTATTCTGATAAATTTCCTCTTCTTTTGATTTTGGATCTAGAAGCTCCCGGGAAAAACTTTCCTACTTGCCTACAGACAAATAATTTATATATCTGTCAAAAGTAATTTGAGGATTACAAGATTCAGGATTCTAGAATTTAGTTACAATGAAATTATATGATGACTGAAGTGATTGATGATGGCATGAGAACACTAGTAGTGGTGGCACTACGTAAGATTACAATTTTATGGTAGAAAATGTACAAAATGGGTGTATTAAAAGTGTATAAGAGAAAGTAACTATAGTCTATAAATCCATAGTTTTTCAAGTTTTAGAATATATTCCATGTGAATAGTATTTTAGTACTAATATTATATGTGAGGGATGACAGTCTCAAAGATCAGAGACTCCATTTGCAGTCTCTGATCAGTTCTTTTTGATTACTTAGCACTGGACAATATATTTAATCCCTTTGATTTTAAACTAACACATTTGTAAAAGGGATAAACTGTCTATGCATTATTGTTGTTAGATGCTATCAAGTTGAATATGACTCATAGCAATCCTATGAGCAACAGATCTAAGCCTTGTCTATGGTTCACATTGTCTATTAGATTAATTATTGTGTGTTAGGGAATCTCTTTTGCCTCTAAATTTCTATGAGGTGAACTGTTTTAATGCTTTAAAGAGAGTAAATGTACTTCAAATACCTTGCTGAAATATACTAGTATTATGTGTACCTAAGCCAGTGAAGGTTTTTCTGTTTGTTTGTTTTTTGTTCCCCCCCCCCCCCAGGATTTATTAGCTGCCTGGCTGGCTGTGGTAGGTAAGGTTTTTGTTTTGCTGATGTTTTGTTCCTGTTGCCTCACACAGCCTTGAAAACAATACAGTAGTTTGAATGAAGTGAGATGAGGATAAATATTGTCCTCACAAGCAATGGTAGCCAAAGTTCAGCAAGTAGAGAGTGGGATAATGGCCCATTTCCTCTTGTATTTAAGCATGGGTGGTAGCCAAAGGTACTCTGTTGAATTTTACTTCCTGTATACACTATGTATCATTGTGTGTGCTGCTCAGGTCAAATTTTAGAAAGTATGCCAAGTGGAATTTCACACCAGGTTTGGAGGAGGGGAAAGACAACAAAGAAAAATACTCCCTCACTTCTTTATGTTCTAGTTCCACTGCTACCCTTTAGCAAATAAGGGGCAAGGGAGATTCATACATCACATACATTGTCAGAGGAATAAAACTCTAGTTTGCAGAGGAAATGAATCAAATATGTTTATTTTTAAATATTAAGTTATTCTTTTTGTCATGTGTCATAGCAAGATCTTTGGCGTGGTTATAATCAGCACTAGTCAATATGACTGAAGGAGTATGCTTTCCTGCCCTCTGCTGACAGAGACCCTCATTATGACTAATTTCCCAGCTTTTAGTTATCTCGCCATCTAATAGCACACCTGTAAACAAGACCTTGTGTACTCTCAAATTTATGGCAGGTTCTTAGATAATGCCTAGGGATTTATGAGGTGAAAAGAATTAACAACTTAAGTAGAAAGGAGGTTGGGAAGGAACTGAGCATAACTACAGAATCATGTCAGGAAAATGTCAGTGCAGGAAAAAGATAGAGAGGAGCCAGAAAAGGAAAAGGAGCTCCAGACAGCTGCCGAGGTCAAGAATTATTGTTCAAAAGAGAATTTTGGCATAAATTGAGCCAGTGAATAGGTGAACTAGAGAGCAATTGCAAGTGTGGATAGATTATTTATTCCGAATTTTGGTATACTCTGCTTTAAAATGATACTTACATTGGTAGATTTTTTTTTATAGGCTGAAATCATGCCTAGTGTTACGTTAACTCTTAAAAAAATGTTGGTTACTTTTGTTATTGTTGCCTTTGAGTAATAGCTAGTCTGTATAATTTGGGCATGTTGCAAGGAAGAACCTGTCCTTGGAGAAAGACATCATGCTTGGAAGGGTGGAGGGACAGTGCAAGACCCTCAAGATGATTCTGATTGGAGTAATGAGGCTAAGTGAAGTGTGTCAGGATAGAGCAGGATTCAGAGCTCTTGTACATAGACTTGCTTTGAGTTGCAAGCTACTTGAGGGCACATAACAACAGTAGCTACCCTAAGCAGCTCTGGGGTCTAGTGGTAAGAAGCTGAACTGCAATCCCAAAGTCACATGACTTTGAACACATCAGCTACTTATGGAGAAGGATGAGCAATCTGCTGGAGGGTCAGTTATGGGTTGGTACTGACTCCATGCACAACAATAACAACTACTTTATGAACAATAGATCTGAATTTTGTCCTGTCTCCATTTTTAGTACCTCTGCTATTCCAGAACCAATTATTACTGTTACTGTGTAAACCCATTTTATTAAGAGTTTTTCTTTCTATCTCTGACCCTCCACCTTTCCCAGAATAATGTCTTTTTCCAAGGCCTGGCCTTTTCTGATGATATGTACAAAATATGTGGGATGAAGTACCACTGAGCACATGGTCAACTGACAAGATCCATATATGATCCCATTCCAAAAACAAGTGATTCAATAGCATGGCAAAATATCAAACAGTACCAATTACAGCATAAGAAAATAAAATCTTGATGAAGATTTTGTTTTTAAATGGCTGGAACATTACATTGATAAGGTACTGCTGGAAATTCAAGCTGGATTCAGAAAAGGTCTCAGCACCAGGAATATCATTTCTTATGTCAGATGCATCTTGACAGATCCAGAGAATGGCAGAAAACAGAGACTAGCAGAAAGATGTTAACTTATGCTTTATTGACCAGGCAAAGATACTTGACATTGCAGATTCTAACAAATTTATGTGAACATTGAGAAAAACAAGAATTCTAGTACACTTAATTGTGCATATGGGAAACTTATGCACGGACTAAGAAACAATTATCCAAAAAGAACATGAGAACATGACTTAAAATCAAGAAAAAAGTGTATCTGTGTTGTATTCTGTCTTCATGCCTCTTCAATATGTATGCTGAGCGTTTTTATTTTTGAGAAAATGGACTATATGAAGAAGAAAGTGACATGAGAGTTGAACTACCGTTATTGTTTTCATAATATTAGAAGATGAAGTATTATACCATAAATAATTTAAGCAAAAGACTAGTCATGTAATAGTAAAAAAGTGCAAAAGTGTGGAAAATTGTTGTTTTTGTTATGTACCATCAGGTCTTCTCTTGTTGGAGCCAATGAGAGCCTGGTGTGTTAGCTTGGGGTTTTTTAAAATTCTTTGAGGCCCTTGGCCTGCAGCCTTCAGGCCTGGTTTTCATTGTGTTTGAAATGAATATCCTCTTATGTGGTACAGCACTGTTCTGTCATTTCACTGTACTGAAGTAACTTGGGATTGCTGTGATACTGAACTGTGTGCTATTCATGCTTCAAATACCATAGAGTTACACGTGGTTGACAGTGCTTGGTAGAGCTCACAGATTAAGACAGGTTTGGAAGCAGGAGTGGTATCCACTTCCTAAACATGCCTGTGGAAACTCTATGCACTTAGAGAAAGGACAATAGTTACAGAACAGGGTGAAGGTCTTTTGTTTAAAGGATAACTAATTGATGACACTTAACAACAACAACAGCATATAATGCCAGGGCCTTGTCTCCATTTTGAAGTGGCTGCACTCTGTAAGATGATACTCTTGTTTTGGTTGAGGATCTGTGTGACTTGTTTGGCTATTTTTTTTTTTTTTAATTTAAGCCTCTTGTTTAGAGTCAGCAAGACCTCCTGGGATGCCCTTGTATTTAAAAGTTGGGCCGGAGGGATTATATTTTAATCCCTTGTTACTATACTTTGGAGGAACATTCTTCTAAATCCTACAGCACTTTTGTCAATTTGCTATGCTGAGGTAATCTGGGTTTTTTGTGACACTGAACCTTGTGCCAACTGGGGTCTCAGATGATAAATTGGAACAGCTTAGGTGTGTCAAACACCATAATGACAACCCATCATGGGCAGTGTTTGGTGGAGCTCCCAGATTGATTCAGGTTTGGAAGCAGGAGTGTCATCCACTTCCTAAACACCTCTGGAAACTCTATGAACTTGGAGAAATGACAATAATTCTAAAAAGTCCTTAGGCATTTTGTTTATAGGGTCACTAGGAGTTGTGCTTGACTCAACAGAAATCAACAACAACAACCACCATCAAGTCGAGTACAACTTGCAATGACCCTAAGAACAACAAATCTGAACCCTGTCCTATCCTGTTCCAAATTCACAATCTCTGACATGCTCGAAACCATTGTTGTAGTCACTGTGGAAATCAACTTTATGGTCTTCTTTGCCTTTGTCATTCCTCCACTTTCCCAAATATGATATCCTTCTCCAAGGAATGATCTTTCCTAGCAACATGTTAAAAGTATGTGAGATGTAGCTTTGCCATCTTTGGCTCCAAGGAGTACTCAGATTGTACTTTGTCCAACACAACATATCTGTTTGTTCTTCTGGTAGTCATGGTAGGTATTCAGTACCATCCTCAAGCATAACATGTAAAAAAATATCCATTTTTCTGTGATCCTTATTCACTATTCCTCTCTCAGCATCATAGCAAGTGATTGAAAAGGCCATGATCTAAATCAGCACCTTTATTCTCATTGCTCCTCTGTGATTTGTGGAGTTCCCTGACTGCAGACCTTCCTCCTGTAATATTTCTCCCGATTTCCTGACTGTGGGTACCAAGTGTATTGATTGTGTACCCAAGTAAAGTGAAGTTGTTAACAGTTTCAAACATTTCTCCATCCATCATGATTTATCTTATTAGTCCAGTGTTGAAAATTTATTTTCTTCATGTTGATATGCAATCTACATAGAAGGCTGCAGTGTTTGATATTCTGCAGCAAGTATTTCAAGTCCTCACTTCAAGCAAGCAAGGTTGTATTATCTACATACTGAAGGCTATTGATGAGTCCTCCTCCAACCCTGAGGCTATATTCTTCTCCTCAGAGTTCAGCTTCTCTAATGATGTTCTCAGCATGCAGACTGAATTGGTATGGAGAGAAGACAACCCTATGCACACCTTTCTTAATATTAAACCTTGTAGTGTTCCTTTGCTCTGTTCACTCAACAACTTCTTGGTCTAAGTACAGATTTCCCATGAGTACAATGAATTGTGCTGGGATAGTAATTCTTCATAATGTTAGCCATAACTTGTTATGGGTACAGTGATTCTGTGTATTCTCTCCATTTTCTTTTTTTAAATTTATTATTCATTTCAATGAAAATTTGCAGAGACTTTGGATTTGCATTCATTCATTGTTGCACTTTTTTCCCCTCCCAAAAGTAAAAGAAAAATTCTTTCATTGTTTTACAATCCCTCCCCTCAGGTCCACTCCATTATGCAACCTTCAGTCTGGACTCCTCTCATGACAAAAATACCTAATTACATATCCCTTCTAAACAGTTTTCTCCCTCATCTGTTTCAATGCAGGATA
>NW_006399938.1:1682809-1685860 GCF_000299155.1 Elephantulus edwardii | reverse complement strand
ACCCTCTCTAAGGACTAGTCCCTCCTTGAAACACGTCCAAAGTATGTCAGATGAAACCTGTTCATTCTTTTACCAGTCCATTGTATATTCAATACTGTTCTCCAACACCACAGCTCAAGATAGCAATTCTCCCTCTACCATTCCTAGTCATTGTCCAGCTCTCTGATGCATAGCAAAGACCATGGCATGCATAGAAAAGTAAATAAGAAACAAAACTTAGAAACAAATATAAGAACTCAATATTTTTAAAATAATGAATTTAAAATATTTTAAAAATAATGTAGGGTAATAAAAAGGTTAAGTACATATGAATAAAAAGAAGTAAGAAAAATCCTGGGAAATATCTATGTGCTTGTGCAAATGCCTTTTTTCCATAATATATACCAAAGGCATATTTGAAGAACAGTTTGATATATGCCTACACTCATAAACTCCTTCATTATCCTGTATTTTATATGTGAAACAATAGTAAAAAAAAAAACCAAACAAACAAACGAACAACCCTCTCCGAATATTTATCTGGTTATAAGACATACAGTAATTGTCAAAAAGTGCAGTGAGAAAAATGGGAATCCCAAAACAATTGATTGTACGTATGCAAAACCTATATTTGGACCAGGAGGTAGTCATCAGAACAGAATAAGACGTTGCTCAAAATCAGTAAGGGTGCATGCCAGGGATGTATTCTGTCTCCATACCTTTTCAATCCATATGCAAGAACAGATCATTCATGAGGCTGGACTGTAAGAGGAGGAATGTGGCATCAGGATTGGAGGAAGATTCATCAACAACCTGCATTACGCAGATGACACAACCCTGCTTTGTGAAACTGAGAAGGACCTGAAAGGCTTGCTGCAGAAGATCAAGGAACTTCAATATGGATTGAAACTCAACATCAAGAAAACAAAGATTCTCACCACTGGGCCAATTGCCAGCGTTATAAATGCTGAAGAGATTGAGATTATTAACAGCTTTAGATTGTTTGGCTCCACAATCAACACTGTTTATACAAGCAGCCAGGAAACCAAGAGACAAATTGCATTGGGAATATTGACTGTCAGGGAGCTCTCCAAAGCACTGAAAAGCAGCAATGTCAGACTTCAGTCTGGAGACTAAGATGCTCCCGATCCAGGCTGTAATCTTTGCAATTGTGTCAGATAGCTGGACAATGACTAGGGATGATAGCGAATTGATGCCTTTGGGATGTGGTGCTGGAGAAGAGTCTTGAGTATACCATGGATTACCAGGAGACAAACAGTTTCATCCTAGAGCGAATGAAGTCAGGCTGCTCCTTGGAGGCAAGGATTCTGAGGCTTTGTCTGACATACTTTGGGCATGTTGCAAGGAGGGACCAGTCCTTGTACAGGGACATCATGCTTGGAAAAGTGGAGGGATAGTAAAAGGGAGGAAGACCATAGATGAGATGGATTTATACAGTGACTGGGGCAATGAGGGTAGGTGTATTATAGACAGTGAGGTTGACATAGTATAGAGCAGGTTTCAGTGTTGTTGTATATAGGGTCACTATGAGTAGCAATAGACTTAACGGCATATAATAAGAAACAACAACAACAACAGCTGTATTTCTAGCTATAATGAACACTGAGTAAAATTTGCTGTGATGCTTAAAATTACATGTGCACATGCTTGAGTCAGGACTCTTAATGACTTGCAATGATCTAGTCATTTTTCAGTTGTAAGCTGAGGTCTGAATCCTCCATTTTCACATAACATCGATTTCCCTATAATAATATGATCTGTGTAATCTATATTGATAAGTGAGGATTGTATGGACTCCAAATATGGCAAGTTATAGTAAGTATTTTTGAATTTTTTTTTCTTTTTCCTCACTAGATATACTGGTATCTCTGTGGGATACATTTCTAGTGATAGTGAAAATATACTAAAAAATCAAGCTGGATGCCTTCCATATATCTTTTCTAGAGTGAGGAAAAGAATTATCTAATTTAAGTAAATCAAAAGCAAGTTTTGGAAGGAAATATATCTCTGATATGCAGTAAATGTAATTTGTTAAATCAAATTTTGTCTTTATGAGAGTTTTAAATGCATATTTTAATAAGCAAGAAACTTTGTATGTGCACATGGACACAATATATCACAATACTAGTTCTTGCTGCTGCTTTAAACAAATAGTAAAATTGGAGAAGAGATTTACAATTAGAATTTTGAGAATATGTACTCGTGTTTCTGCAGATATATGTAAATGTGAAAGATCAACATGCAATGAGGCTTAACTAAACTGTTAGGTTGGGCAAGTGTTTATAAATACTATATGAGCCATGAAGTATAATACATATTTTAAGAAGTCATAACATGCTGACAAATACTGCATATAATGTTATTTTAAATATTAAATGTTTTATATATACCTAGCTATTGAAGTTATAGACATATTGATATGTTTAGTTAGTTGAAGTTATATTCATAGTTTATGGTTGATTGGACTCCATGTTCCTTGATAAATGGGTTTCCTCAAAGGGTCACTTTCCTGTGTGGAAATGATATCTTCTTTCTGAAATAAATGTTGTTATTTCCATTCATAGTGAAATAATATTGTTTGTCATATGCTTTCCATGCACTTAATAATTTTAGGAAAATGGCCATGAAAAAAATCTATTTTGTTTAGAAAATGATATGAAAATGTCACCTGTGCAAACCTATAATTTACTTGGCAATATGGTGAACATTAACACATTAAAATATTGCCCCAACCAATAATGAAAATATAAGGGAAAAACAGCAAATATTTTATTAATTAACAACAACCACTCCTTAACAGTTTGTGTATTTACAAAAAAACAACAAACCAATAGGTACTATGCCTACCACAGATAGCAGCTGGAAAACTTTCAGATCAACTGTTTAGGGGATCTTAATATCATAAGATATTAAGATAGTCAATCAATGAGACAGATTTAGGAAAGAAATAGCTTCATCTAAACTTATTCCTCTCCTCTATTTCCTCACACAGTATGTCCATTCCCACTCATAAGAAATCTTAAAAAAATAAAAAGAATAATATTTATTCAT
>NW_006399938.1:1680326-1681703 GCF_000299155.1 Elephantulus edwardii | reverse complement strand
TTGTCCATCCTTCTCCAGCAGAAAATCTGGTGGATTAGAACCACATGCCTTTAGGATTACAATGTAGCTTCTTGCCACTTGGCCACCAGAGCCCCCTTGATATCCATTTTTGTTTTTTATTTCCTTTGTATTTGTTGTGTTCTTTCTATCTCTTAATGGATCATATTCCTGATATCATCCCACACCTTATCTGGACTTTGCTTATTGGTGTTAAATATTTCAAACTTATTCTGAAGATGATTTTTAAATTCAAATGGGATAGACTGGAAATAATATTTTATTTTCCTGGACTTATTTTCATTTTCTTCAGCCTCAATTTGAATTTGCCACTGAATAACTGATGGTCTGTTTTACAGTTAGAACGCCTATTTTTGATTTCTGATATTGAGCTTCTCCAAAGGGTGTAAAAATCTCAAACTTCAGAAAACAGCATGAGGGTGAATCATGGGCCTAAAATATGTAATAGAAAAAGACTTTATGATTGTAACAAACAAATGTAAACCCTTTGCCATTATGTCAATTCTGATTTTTTTAAAGACTTGAAATACCTTTTAGTAGGAAACTTTCCACTAACATCTTAAAATACACTGAAAACAAGTTTAACTTTGATATAAATAATATTTCAGTAGAAACATTTTATAGTCACATAAAACTGGTAAGACTCTATTCATGAGTCAATTCTGATTTTTAGCAATCCTCTAGGAGAAAGAAGAACTGTGCCACAGGGTTTTCAAAGCTGTCATTTCTATGAAGGTAGACTACCATGTCTTTACCATACTCATAAATATACATATATGTGTGTGTTTGTATTAAAATAACAAAGAGCATACTGCCTATCTTTTTCCCTCAGAGCAGCTGGTGTATTTGAACTGCCTTTCTTCAGGTTGGCAGAATAACTTCTTACCACTAGGCCACCAGGGCTCCAAATGCATATGTAAAATAAATCCCAAACCCGGTGCTGTGAAGTGCCAACTTATGGCAATCCTTTGTCAGTTTTCCAAAATTATAAATATTTACAGGAGGAAATTGCTCATTTTTTTTCACATAGGGGTTGGTGGATTTGAACATTGACTATTATTAACACAATACATAACATAGTTTTCCACTAGAGCTTCTTATTTACAAATATAATGAAGAATAATTTGACTACATGATTTACAACTAAGAAAGGTGTGTGTCGGACTTGTATCCTTACTCTATGTCTGTTTATCAATCTGTAGGCTAAGCAAATTATTTGAGAAGTGAAACTCTACGATGAAGAATGTAGAATCAGTATTGGAGAAAAACTCATCAATTATCTAAGTTATACAGATGACAGAACCTTGCTTGATGAAAGTAAAGAGGATTTGAAGCACTTTTTGCAGAACATCAAAGAAT
>NW_006399938.1:1668670-1674958 GCF_000299155.1 Elephantulus edwardii | reverse complement strand
TAAAGTAGTTTAAAGAACCCTTTAAGACTTTCAATATTTTTACTTCAAATAAAATTATTTCAACAACTTTTAGTAAAGAAATGGATCTGTAAGGTGAACAAACGCCAAGGAGATATTCAACACTTTTAATACTCACCCACACAGGAACCCAAAGACAAGTGTTTGTCCAAGGATAACACCCTGAAGGTAGGAAGGGTTGGGTGGAGCAATAAATAGGAACAAGAAAAAAAAATAAAAGTAAATTTTTACACAGAAACATAAGACTTAAGTCTCCTTTACTATTATAAATAGAAACAATTTCTAGTGGGTCTTTTTTTGTATACATTTTTTTTCATTAACAGTAGTATGTTGCTGTAGGCTGAGTTGAAATGAGTGTTGTACATATTAACAGAAAAGTAATGTGGAACAGGCCATTTAATTTATTTGAAATGTAACTTAATAGGATGATAAAAATATATTGGTAAAGAGAAAAGGTGAGGACAAAATACCTGAACCACTGATAATGAAATAAGATCAGAGTAAAAGGGTGGAAAAATAAAAATGAAGGAATAATTGAGTGATCCCAGTAGGATAAAAATAGCTTAATTTTTCTTTTTATCTGCTTGTAAGGATAAACAATTTATTAAATACATTCACAACTAACATTAAATTAAGAAGTGCTGAAAACCCCAGAAGTCTACAGTTACTTTTCTGTCACTAACTTTGCAGACAAATGGAAAGGACCATTCTAATAATAAATAATTTGATATGTAAAACTGTAGAAACAATAGATTCCTACAAACATCCTAATTTCCATTTTGTTTTTCTTTTTCCTTGTGTTCTATAACTGCCTTTGTGATATATTCCAAATTACGTAGAAATAGTCAACTAGGAGACTTTTAGAATCACAATGGAAAGTAAATACTGATCTATGACAACAGAATTACAAAAATGTATTAAAGTATAAACCAAATACAAACAGAAGTTTTTATTTATTCAGTCAGATGCAAATTAAACTTGAATATGTGCTAAAGGCTAAATTATGCATAAACATCTGTATAGTAAAAGAACTTTAACAAGTGTATTATTGTTAACCTAAGTCAAAATCTACATAAAACCTTAATAAATGTGTTAAACATCAACTGCAACACAACATTCAGTTAATGCAGATTACAGTGAAGATCTTGAATACAGACCAATTTTGTGTCTGTTGTTGTTGTTAGGTGTCCATCAAGTTGAGTATGACTCATAGTGATCCTATGAACAAGAGATCTGAACCCTATTCCATCCTACACCATTCTCACTCTTCTGACACATAAGAGCCCATTGCAGCAGTCACGATGTTAATCGACCTAGTTGAGGATCTATGTCTCCTTTGCTGATCCTCCACCCTTAGCAGCATCATGTCCTTTTCTAAGCAACAATCCCTCTTAGAACATGCTTAAAGAATGTGATGTGAAGCTTCATCATTCCTGCCTCCAAAGAGCACTCCAAATGCATCCTCTACAAGACACATCTGTCTGTTCTGTTTGCCATCCATAGGATGCTTAGGTAAATGCAAATGGATGCTTCCAGGGTTAGTTTAGCTAAATTCCCCAATATTAATAGAAAACTATTGTTATCAGAGATGGAATAATAACTCTTTTTTCAGAAAGAAGTCTCCATTAGCATGTAAATCAATATTTTGATGGACTTGCACCTGTTGTAGGGGTCACACTCACTGTGGAGGTTGTGTTTGTCATGGGTTGCAGCAAGCACTTTACCATCACTCACTGTAAGACCCTAAGGCCTATGTGGTATGGTCAGGCCCAGGAGCTTCTTCTTGCTTCTCCAGCATCTGGAAAAGGCTGCGGCAAAGCCTAGGTGCACTCACACCACATCTGGCAACAGAATCACTGCTTGACAGGTTGAGGGACTTCAGTTCCAAGGTGACCAGAACTGTACTTCTGCCCACATTCCACTTCCCCCACCACCTATAAGTCCTACTACCTGGAGGCCACCCTGCTGTACTAGGCCAGGACCACCAATATCACAGGTGAAGAAATTTTTCCTCCCTCCCAGAGACAGCACGTGCGCTGCAGACTCTTTAGATACTGCCTACCTGAGAAAGTTACACAGCCAAGGAGGCTAATTCACAAGCCATCTCTTTCCCTAATGGTAGCAAGTTTTCTCTGAGTCAAAGGATCATTCAAAGATATCAGGTAGGGTGGACTGCCCTTCCCTCCTCTGGAGCAGTAAGCTCCTGAGTCAAAGTTATTAGACTAAGACCTCAGACACACAAAATTCTACCAGCACAAAGACATGGAAGAAGCAGACAACCTCACACTCTACACAAAACCAAAACAAGATGTCAATCCGAAAGTCTGATGGAATTTCCTGAAACAGACTTCAAAAGAACAATAATTGAATAATTCAAAAGAACAATGGGTGAGAGACAAACTCAAAGAATTACAAGACTCTGCAAGGAAAAGCCAAAAGTAATGTAACAAAACAATCCAAGACAATGCAGATACAACAAAAGGGACATTAGAAGCTCTGGAAAAACAAGAAACCACAGTTCAGAATATAAGGATGAATGTCACCACTGATGTGCAAGAGAAAAAAAATTCAAAAAGAAAGGAAAAAGAGGAGAGCCTATACATAATGGGGAACATCATCAAGATAAGTAAGATGTGCATAATTGGTATCCCAGAACAGGAAGAAGCAAGCAAAGGCACTGAGAAAGTAGTGGAAGAATTACTAGGAAAAAAACTTTCCAGGCATAATTAAGAATGAGGGACAATATATTCAAGAAGCTGTGAATATACCTGAAAAGAAAAACACCAGGCATATTATAGTCAAATTTATCAGAACTAAAGATGAGAGCAGCCTCCAATACAGACTGAGGCTCAATGTCAAGAATACAAAGATTCTCACCACTGCGCCAATTGGCAGCATCAGGATGGATGGTGAAGAGATTGAGATTGCTCATAGCTTTAGTTTGCTTGCCTCCACAGTCAACACTCTTGGCACCAGTAGCCAGGAAATTAAAAGGCGCATTGCCATGGGAAAATCTGCTTTTAGGGACCTCTCCAAAGTACTAAGAGCATTGGTGCCTCTCTGGAGACTAAGGTGCATCTGATACAGGCCATGGTCTTCACAATCATTTGTTACGAATCAGAAAGTTGGACAATGGCTATGGAGGATAGAAGGAGAATTGATGCCTTTGAGCTGTGGTGCTGGAGAAAAGTATTGAGGGTACCATGGACTGCTAGGAAAACAAACAGATTTATCCTGGAAAGGGTTAACTGGGTGGCTCCTTGGAGGCAAGGATTCTGAGGCTCTGTCTAACATACTTTGGACATATTATAAGGAGAGACCGGTCCTTAGAGAAGGACATCATGCTTGGGAGGGTGGAGGGACAGCACAGGAGGGGAAGGCCCTCTATGAAGTGGATTGATTCAGTGATTGGGGTAATTGAGATGGGTGTGTCAGAGACAGTGAGATTGGCACAGGACAGAGCAGAGTTTAGGACTGTTGTACATAGGGTCGCTATGAGTCTCAAGTGACTCGACGGCACATAACAACGACAACAGCAAAGATGAGAGAATTCTCGAAGCAGATAGGGAGAAATGAAGACTGATCTACAAGGAAAAGGAGATAATAGTAAGTGCTAATTTCTAAGCTGAACAATGTAAGCAAGAAGACAGTGGAATGGCATATATCAAACACTCAGAGAATACAACTCTCATCCAAGAATATTATATTCAGCAAAACTTCCCATTAAATATGAAGGAAAGATCAAGATAGAACCTAAGGGAGTTTGTAAAAATAAGACCAGCACTGCAGGAAATACTGAGGAAACCCCTCTTAGAGATGCCACAGAAAGCAGGATAAACCAAGAAAACCAGTAGCAATACCACAAAGAACTCAACAAAATGATAACAATAAAACCTTTCCTCTCAATAATTACACTGAATAAGAATAGTTTAAATGTGCCAGTGAGGAGAAAAAGAGTAGCAGATTTGATAAAAAACAAAACCCATCAATATACTGTCCACAAGAGACACAACTGAAAAGAGAAGATAAAGAAAAACTAAAAAGGATGGATAAAAATATAACAAGCAAATGTCAACCAGAAAAAAGCAAGAGTAGCAATAGTAATCTCTGATTAAACAGATATCAGCACTAAAACTATCACAAAGGACAAGGAAGGTTATTGTCTATTGTTTAAAGGGTCAATAGAACAAGAGGTCATTACCATAATAAATATCTATGCAGAAAATGATAGAGCTGCAAAATATACAAAGCAAATATTAACAGAACTGAGAAAAAAAATAACCACCACCACAAAGTAGAAGATTTCAATACAGCACTCTCAAGCAAAGATAAAACTACCAGAAAGAAACACAACAAAGATACTGAAGACTTAAACTAAACAATGGGCCAACTTAATCTCAGAGATATATACAGGCTAATACACCCCCCAAAAGCACAATATATCCTCTTCTCCAGTAAGCATGGAATATTCCTCAGAATAGATCACATTTTATGTCACAAAGCAAGTATCAATAAATTAAAAAAATACAACTTAGAAATAATTCAAAGCATCTACTCAGACCACAATGCTGAAAAAAATAGAAGTTAATAACTAGAGGTTAAAGGAGAAAAAACCCCATACATTTGGAAGCTTAATAATACCTTGCTTTTTGAATATGAGTGGGTGCTAGAAGAAATTTAAAAAATGTAATTAAAAAGTTTCTTCAAACAAATGGCAACACAAACACAACTTACTAAAACCTCTGGGAAACAGCCAAAACAGAAATTAGAGGTCACTTTCTAGCAATAAGCAAACATAACAAAAGGCAAGAAAAAAATATTCTAATTGATTCTTTAACCTAACATCTCCAAAAAGTTGAAAAAGAACAGCAAGAAAGCCTACACACTTTTTAAAGAGAGAGAGAGAGAGAGAGAGAGAGAAATTCTAAAAATTAGGGCAGAAATAAATGAAATAGAAAACAGTAAAAGCTATTGAAAACATCAACAAAACCAGGAGTTGGATCTTTGAAAAGATCACCAAAACTGACAAACCACTAGCAAAACTACCAAGGAGAGGAAAGAAAAGACACAAATAATCCAAATAAGAGATGAAAAGGGGCAATACGTCACAACAGTATCAACTAAAATGAAAATGTTAACAATAGAATATTATGGAAAACTATACTCAAACGAATATGAAAACCAAGAGTAAATGGAAAATACTTTGAAAACCACAACCTATCTAAACTGACACAGAACTAAGTAGAACATGTGAACAAATACAATAGAAAGGAAGAAATTGAACAGGTAATAGAACAACTTACAATAACAACAAAAATAAACAAAAAACCAACCCTGGACCAGATAGTTTTGTTTGTTGTTGTTACATGCCATCAAGTTAGCTGTGACCCATGGAGACCCTATGTGCAGCAGCTCTGAACCCTGCTCTATCCTAAGCCAGTTTCACTAATTATGACATATCAATCCCCGTTGCCCCAGTTACTATATCAATCAATCTCATCTGTGGTCTTCCTCTCCTGTGCTGTCCCTCCACTCTTCTAAGCATGATGTCCTTCTCAGGGACAGGTGTCTCTGGCCTTGTGCTCAAAATAGGTGAGACATAGCTTCAAAATCCTACCCTCCGAGAAGAAAGTTTCACTCTGTCCAAGACAAACTGATTTGTCCATGATATGTTAAAAATTCTTCTCCAGCACCACAGTTTGAAGGCACTGATCCTTCTTCTGACGTCCTTCGTCATTGTCCAGCTCTCTGATGCATAACAAGTAATTCCAAAGACCATGGCCTAGATTAGGCACATATTAGTGTCTAGGCTGACATTGTTTCTTTTCAGTATTCTGGAAGGGCCCCTGACAGCAGACTTTCACAATGCAATTCATCTTTTGATTTCCTGACTGCTGATGCTAAGAGTGCTGATTGTGGATCTGAGCAAGCTGTAATTTTTAACAACCTCAATCTCTTCTCCATCTATCATAGTGCTGCCAATTGGCCCAGTGGTGAGAATCTGTCTTCTTGATGTTGAGTTTCAATCCATATTGAAGACTATCGTTCTTGTCAAACATTCAGAGAACTGTCACCAATTCTCCATAAAGTATTTAAGAAGACAGAAGAAGAGAATTTTCCCAGACCCATTCTCTGAAGTAAACATATCCTTAACACTAAAGTCAGGTAAAGACACCACCAAAGTAGAAAACTATAGGCCATTATCTACCATGAATTGTTGTCATTGTTAGGTGTCATCGAGTCAAGCACAACTCATAGCAACCCTATGAA
>NW_006399938.1:1645563-1668125 GCF_000299155.1 Elephantulus edwardii | reverse complement strand
GGATCCAAGCAAGATGAAGCTGTTGACAGTTTCAATCTCCTCTCCAACCATCATGACGCTAGCTATTAGTCCAGTGGTAAGAATCTTTGTTTTCTTGGTATTGAGACCCAATCCATACTGAAGGCTGCATTCCTTGAAATTTTTGTCACCGATGAATCAAATCCCAAAAGTGTTTCCTATCATATTTTGTGGGAGCTCCCTGGTTAAGACAAACTAGGAAACAGGATGGGCCATCTACTTCCTAACTACAAGGGTTTTGAAAACCCTATGAACACTAAACAAAGAGGATAGTGATAGTAGTGTTGTGATAAAGCCCAGACAGGAAGTTAGTTGACATGAAGAAAATCAGTAACAAACATTGTTTAGCAATTGGTAAATGACATGCTTGTAGCTTGAATCCTGGAAAATTGGATTGTGTTAAAAATAAAGTGGAACACATGAATCTTAACATACTAGACATTAGTGAGATGTGATGGACCAGCTATGACCACTGTGAATCAGATAATCATATGATATATTATTCAGGAAATGAAAAACAGATGATGAATGGTTTTACATTCATTGTAAAAAAGTCAATTCCAAGTTCTATCCTAAAATACAATGTTGTGAGTGATAGGATGATATATATCCATACACATACAGGGAAGACCCATTAACACAACAATTATTCAAGTATGTGCTCCTTCATCTAGTGCCAAAGAGGAAGAAATTGACAGAACATACAATCAGGATGCATTAATGAATATTGGTGACTGGAACGCAAAAGTAGGAAACAATGAAGAAGGAGAATAGTTGGAAAATAAGGGCTTGGTGGTAGAAATGAGGCTGGAAATAGAATTATTTAATTTTGTATATACAACAATTTATTCATTGCAAATAGTTTTCTAAAGACACAAATGAAGATTTTACACTTGGATTTCACCCAATGGGCTCCATAGGAATCAGATTGACTACATTTGTGGAAGAAATCATTGGAGAAGCTCAATATCAGCAGTCAAAACTAGACCAGAGGCAACCTGTGGGTCAGATCATCCATTACACACACTCAAGTTCAAATTGAGGCCAAAGAAAATTAAAATACCTCCATAGAAACCAAGACATGATATGATCTTGAATCAATTCCATGGGAATTTCGTGATCATCTTAAAAATAGTTTGAGACATTGAACACCAATGATAGTAGACCAGATGAGTTGTGGGATGCTATCAAGGATATTGTCTATGAAGAAAGCAAAAGGTAATTATAAAAACAGGACCAAGAAAAAAAATGGAAAAGGATGTCAGAAAAGACTCTACAGATTGCACTGGAATGGCAGAAACCCAAATCTGGAGGAAAACATGTCAAAGAAAAGAGCTGAACAGATGGTTTCAAATAAAGTAGATGAATGGGACCTTCTAAGAATCAAACCCCTACGAACATCAAAAAACTCCTCCAACAAGGTAAAAAAGAAACTCACAGACTGAGAAAACATACTTAGTAATGATATGTCTGAAAATGAATTTATATCTAAAATTTATATAATACACAAGCACCCAAACAAGGAAAAAGTAAAAAACTGCATCACAAATGGGATAGGATATGAACAGACACCTTACCAAAAAAGACATTCAGATGGCAAACAAACACATAAAAAAATGTTCAAAATCCCTAGCTCTCAGAAAGATGCCAATATAAGCAACTATGAAACATCATCCCACCCCAATAACAATAGTAAAGTTCAAAGAGTAGCAAACAACAATTGGAACCCTTATTCATGGCTAGTATGTGTATAAAATGGTTTAGTCACTATGGAAGGCTGTATGGCACGTTCTTTAAATGTTGGAAATAAAAATACCATTTGATATAGCAATGCCACTACTAGGAATATATTCTGAAGAAATTAGAGCTTCCACCCAAATAGATATACACATACCCACACATATTGCTGCATTATTCATAATAGGTTAGAAATGGAAGCAATTCAAGTGTTCTTTAACAAATGAATGGATAGAAAAACAGTAGTATATTCACACAATGGAATGCTAAGCATCACTGAAAAACAAGAAACTCATAAAATATTACACAGCATAGGTAACTCTGGAGGACATTATCCTGAGTGAAATACTTCATTCACAAAAGGAAAAATACTGCATAATGCCACTGTTATAAAACAAGACTAACATGGAGGTTGCATGGAAACTAAGAAAAGTGGGTATAAATAATGAACATTGCATTGGAACAGATGAAGGAATATTTAAAAGGAATATATGATTATGCATTATTTGCATGGCAACTGTACAGAATAAGAGGCGTATAACAAATAGACTGGAGTGGAAGAGGAGGGAGGAAATTATGCAACAATGAATGAATGAAAACCCCAAGTTTTGTGTAAGCTTTCATTAAAATCACAATAAGGAAAATGAAAAAAAGGTATATGTTAAGATTGTGTCTTTTCTCTATATTTATTCAATCTGTGTGCTGATTAAATCATTTAAGAAGCTGAATTCTATGAAGAAAAATGTGGCACCAAGACAGGAAGAAGATTCTTCAATAACCTGCATTATACAAGTGGTGCACTATTTGTTTAAAAGTTTTTGTTATTAAGTTCCATTGAGTCATAGACGACCCATAATGACCCAATGAACAAAAACTCTTGCCCATGAAATTTTCATCTTTTCTTCAAGTTCATAGAGTTTCTGGAGCAATGGTTT
The DNA here is from genome assembly GCF_000299155.1 of Elephantulus edwardii. Classification (NCBI taxonomy): domain Eukaryota; kingdom Metazoa; phylum Chordata; class Mammalia; order Macroscelidea; family Macroscelididae; genus Elephantulus; species Elephantulus edwardii. Next base: position 1,665,435 of record NW_006399938.1, on the reverse strand, counting down.
TTTTGGAAGTGGATGCCACTCCTGCTTTCAAGCCTCCTTTATTTGGGACCTCCACAAAAACCAGGCCTGAGGGCAGCAAGCCTGAGGGCCCAAATACCTTTTTTAATACAGCGCCAAACCCAATCAACTCATACCCTGTTGTGAGTAGCAGCCAAACCCAAATCTCAACCCCAAATCAGAAAACATACTTTTGCAGAATCCAACACTTCCACTCATTTTCCTAGCCTGGAAGTCAGGAGGAGTTAAGACACTGGCTGCAGAAGATCACAGATTATAGCCTTCAATATGGATTGCATGCCAAAATCACGAAGACAAATATCCTCAATATCATGACTGATAGATTGACATTGTCAACGATTTTATCTTACTTGGATCCACTATCAATGCCCTTGCCACCATTGGTGAAGATTTATTGTATTGAGAGACTTTGCTATTGGGGAGCTCGTTAAGCAATTGAACAATGATGTCAGTTTGTAGACTAAAGTGCACCTGATTCAAACCATGATCTTTTCAATCATTTGCAATCAATCTGAGAGGTGGACAGTGAATAAGGATGACCAAAGAATAGATGTCTTTGAGTTATGCTGTTGGCAAAGAGTACTAAATATTCCATTTGCTGTGGGGGTAGGGGGGTGCAACTCAAATAGACATGTCTTAGAGAAGGTACTAGTAAAATATACCTTAGAGGCAAGGATGGCAAAGCTTTCTCTCATATATTTGGGACATGTTGATATGAGGGAGTCTACCTTGGAAAGAGATATCATGACAGGAAATGTCAGTCAAAGAGAGAAGATCCTCAACAAATTGTATTGATACAGTAACTAATAATGGGTTCTTTTGTGTCAGAGGTAATGAGCATAGTGCACTATAGGAGAGGGCTCAGTGTCAATGTTGATAGGGTTCCTATAAGTTGTACTTGACTCCATGACACATAACAACAACAATTTGCCAAGAAATGTCCTTTTTTTAAAAGGGCAAGAGCAGCATGAGGAATGTCATATCTGACCCTTACCATCTTCACAAATGGAAGTGTCCCAATCAACAGCACCAGTAACATAAAACCAATTCCAGTGAGATCAGGTGTGTCTCTCATGCTCCAGTACCTGTTTCTACTCATCTCAACACAAATCTTACTGCTTTGCTGGGTCCAAAATTCAATGTGATAGCTCATAGACCACACAGAACCATACCAAGGAAATCAGAAGGTTATAATTTAGATAGAATAGAGTCAAGACAGTCCCCCAAAAAGCACACAGACACCTTAGCCCTGAGATTGGTATTCTCACGTTCTCAGTCTTGGCAATAATTGCTTCCCCTACCCAACTGTCCCTGGAGAAAGGACAAAAGTTATACAGGAGGTGTCCAGGACTTTTGTTCATAGAGTCACTATGAGTAGCCTGCGACTTGACGGCATTTTACAGCACCACTACCACCAACAGCATAGAGAGAGAGAGTAGTTGGCCTAGTGGACAGAAAGCCATGCTTCCAAACCAAAGTGGGTGACTCTACTTTGCAGCCCTCAGGCCTACCTTTAATTGTTTTTGGTGAAACATTCTTCTAGGTCGTGTAACCCTAGTATGTCCATTTGCTGTACAGAGGTATCTCATGGTTGCTGTGAAGCCAAACACTGTGACACTGATGAGTCAAATGCGAGAATGGTTACCCATCCATGGTGGACAGTGTTTGGTGAAGCTCCCTGATTAAAACAAATTTGGAAGCAGGAGTGGCATCCATTTCCACAATAACTTGCCTCTGGGAACCCTATAAACCTGGAGAAAGTATGAAAGCTATACAGGAGGTGTCCAGGATTTCATTCATAGGGTCTCTGTGAGTTGCCTGCGAATTGATGATACTTAACAACAACAACAAACCAATTGTCCAATAAAGTTCTCTGTCCTCCAAATATTGGTTCTCCTCTTCCATCAAGGTCTTATCTCATTTTACAACATGCCTCCAGTTTGACCATGGCTGCTGGTGCTGTCTTGAAATGCGTCCTACCGTTTTTTCTTCTTTTTCATCAGGTTGAGGAAAGTCTCTTTCATCTTCTGGTGGAGGAAGAACTCATCTCTGTGGCTAGAGCTGTTCAATTTATTAGAGAGACTAGCAAATCTTCATGCAGACTTCTTGAGACTGGCCAATTTCCTTGTAGAATGGTATAGCCAGTCCCCTTGTGAACAAGTCAATGTGGCCCATTCACATAGTCCTGCCTATCTACATGGTCAGTCATCCACATTCAAATATACCTAGAAAACTCATATTGAAAGGCATACTCCATACTTCTAATTTCTGAAAGCAAAGGGGACTTAAAGTTCTTACTGATGAAGGCCAATGACTACATTCTTTGTAACATACATTACATAGTGTAAAACAAAATTCCAGTTACTGACTCAATAAACAGAAAAAAATATTGAAATTATTAAGGAGTTTATTTTACTTCAATCTACAATCAATCCCTATGTATGCAACAGTTAAAAAATTTAAAAAATCAAAAGCCCACAATTATTATAACGGGCAAATAAGGTGCAATAGACTTCTTTAAAGCAATCAAACCAAGATTTTATTTTGACAAATATTAGGTATACTTGATTCAAGTAAAATTATTTTCAGTTGCCTTATATGCACATTAAACGATGTATTAGAAATTGATATCTTATGTAGGAGTGTTTGTGGAGAGTATTGAATATAGCTTGGACTGCCAAAAGGACAAGTCTATATTGAATGAAGTTAACCTAGGAAAAGCAGATGGTCAGAAAAGGTGAGGAAGATTCTCAGTAAAATATATTGACATAGTGTCAGCAACAATTAGTTCTAACATAGGAACAGTTGTAAGGATGGCATAGAACCAGACACTTGTGCAGAATATCTTTAAGGGTTAGAACTAACTCATAACAACATGATCAGTAAAGGAGACAATACCCTTCTCCAATGTTTGATTGACTCTTAGAATGTGTCTAGTTTAAGTCACTCAATGTTTCAAAATACTTGCTTCCAGAGAGGCTTCTCACTGTACTTCCTTCAAAATCACGTCAATTCTGGAAGTCCATTGTCTAGACAAGTTTTTGCTTAGATCACAATTTGAGTGTACCAAAGCTGCTTTGGTTTTCTTTTTGCATTGTCTAGTTTTGACTTTGGTAGAAAATTGTTGAAAATCCCACAGTATAAGTCAGATTCATCTCAGTCACTAAAGTGAATTATTTGCCTTTTAACACTTTCAAGACATAAAGCTATATATAAAAAAAACAAACCGAACCTACCTGTGACATTGATGTGTCAAAGGATATAACAGTTACCAGTGGCAGACAGTGCTTGGTAGAGCACCTGACTAAAACCATCTTGGAAGCAGGAGTGGCATCCACTTCTGAAATAGCTTGCCTCCAGAAACTATGAATGTGGAGAAATGATGAAAGTTATGCAAGTGTTCAGGTCTTTTATTCATAGGGTCGCTATGAGTAATCTACGAATCAACAGCAATTAACAACAACTACTACTATCATCAAGTAAATTCAACTCATAGTAAAACTACAGGAGACAGTAGAATTTCCCCATAGAATTTCCAAAGCTGTCAATTTTCCAGAAACAGACTACCTCATGTTTCTCCCATGAAGCAATAGGTGCATTCAGACCAATTCTTTTGTTAGCAGTCAAATGCCTTGACCATAGTATTGTCCAAAACAACATCTTTTGATGTTTTGTCTGTTGTTTCCAAGGTATTGATTATAAATCCAAGAGAATGACATCTTGGACAATATCAATTTCTTCTCTTTTTATTATGATATTGATAGGTTAAGTTGTAAGGATTTTCCCCCCACTTTTATGCTTAGATATAAAGGATACACCACGTTAATTCAATACCTGACAGAGTGAAAGTTATTCTACAATATCATATGCAAGCAAAATCCTGCTGAGGATTATTTATAAAAAAACCCAAACACTAGAACAATACATATAAAGAGAACTACCAGAAATACAAGCTGGCTTAGAAGAGGCTATGGCATTAGAGACATTATCATCAGTGTCAAATTGATCTTGGCTGAAAGCAGAGAGTACCAGAGGGATGTCTATCTGTGTTTCATAGACAAGTAAAGGCATTTGATTGTGTGAATTACGATAAATTTTGGCTAGCCTTGAGAAGAATGAAAATCCCAGAACACTTGATTGTACTCTTGTGAAACCTATACGTTGATCAGGAAGGAGGTGTCCAAACAGGGCAAGGAAATAAAACGTGTTTCAAAATTAGGAAAAGAATGTGTCAGGGATGTGTCCTGTCTCCATGCATCCTGTCTTTTCAATATATGTACAGAACAGATCATTCCAAAGGCTGGGTTTTATGAGGAATGTGGCATCAGCATTGGAGGAAGACTCATCAACTACCTGTGTTATGCAGGTGACACAGCCTTGCTTGCCAAAACTGAGGAGGACCTGGAGTGTTTGCTGAAGAAGGTAAAAAATGGCAGTCTTCAATGTGGTTTGAAGCTTAATCTTTGTTTTTTACAAAACAAATATTCTTACCACTGGGTGCATTCACAGCACCAGGATTTATGGAGAAGGGATTGAGGTTGTTAGTAATTTCCGCTTTCTTGATTACACAATCAACACTTTTGGAACCAGCAGTAAGGAAATCAAGATGATTTTCATTAGGAAAATCTTCTGTCAGGGATTTCTCCAGAGTGCTAAAAGCAACAATGTCAGTCTAGAGACTAAGAAGCACCTAACCCAGTCCATGGTCTTTGTAATTACCATCTATGCATCAGAGAGCTGGGCAATGACTAAGTATGACAAAGGAATTGATGCCTTTGAGTTATGGAGCTGGAGAAGAGTACTGAACATACCATGGACTGCCAAGAAAACAAATAGGTCTGTCCTGAAGAGAGTGAAACTTAGTTGTTCCATGGAAGCAAGGATTTTTCAAGCTATGTCTCACATACTTTGGGCATGTTGCCCAAAGGGACCAGTCGTTGGAGACGGACATCATGCTTCAAAGGGTGAAAGATGAAGTGACTGAAGTAATGGAAGTAGGTGCATCAGAGACAGTGAGATTGGCTTAGAATAGTTCAGATTTATTGCACATAGGGATGTTATGAGTCTCAGGTTACTTGGTGGCATATAACAACAGTATCACTGACAACGTTGCACTATAAGAAGATACTGACTGAAATGTAGATTTTTATGACTATCTGTATTCACTTGAAGTTCTCAATGTTATAGATCATATAATCATACGATTCAAAATGGCCAATACCAGCTCTGGTGGCCCATCGGTAAGAAGCTCTATTGCAATCCCAAAGTCAGGCGATTTAAATCCACCAGCTTCTTCAAAGGCAGCAGATGGGCAATCCCCTCCCTTGAGATTAACCACCTCTGAAAACCTGACTTGATGGTACAAAACAACAATGCTCCCTACAGGCAACAGTATGACAGATGGGGGAAATTGAAGTGGTCAAAAATTTCCATTTAGTTAAAACCACAATCAACACCCATGGTAGTAGTCAAGAAAATCAAAAGGTATGTTTCATTGGGCAAGACTTCTGTGAAGGACCTCTCGAAATTCTAAAAGGTAAGGATTTAGTTTAAAAGCTAACATGCACTTGAATTCAAGTCAGACTATTTTTGATTACTTCTTATTCACGTAAAAGGTCGGAAGAATTGATGCTGTTGAACTGTGGTGTTGCTGAAGAATACTGAATATATTGTTACTGTTGTGGTTGTTCATATTTTTGTGTACCTTAGAGTCAGTACTGACCCGTGGCTTACCCTCCAGAGGGTTTTCAGAGGCATTTTATCGCATGGGAGGAGATGGCCCATCCTTCTCCTGCTGAGCAGCTGGGGATCATAAACTCTGTGCCTTTAGGATTGCAGTGCAGCTTCTTGTCACTAGGCCACCAGAGCTATTATGGGCTGTCAAATCAGTCTTGATGGAAGTGTGACTAGGGTGTTCTTTAGAGACAAGGATGGTAACAGTTTGACTCATACTTTAAACATAGTGTTAAGAGGCATCATTCCTTGGAAGAAGACTGGGAAAAGTATAACAGAAAATGAGGAAGACCCTCAGAGAGTGACTACAAAAACTTGAATGCATTGTAGATAGTTGAAATAGTTCAATCCAGGGCAAAATTTCTGCTTACTGTACATAGGATCACTATGAATCCTAGTCAACTTGAAGATACCTAACAAGAACAAGTTTTCATGCAATAAATATATTTGCATATAACTAATGGTTGTAGTAGACAAAGGTTTAATCCAGAGGAAAAATGGCACAATACAGCTGTTACTTAGGTAGTTGAAAATAGACCTTACAGTGTTGTTCTAATTTCAACATTTATTCAACTAAAATCATCATTCTTTGAAATGAGTTCTAGCAGTATGTTTTAGAGCAAAATATTACTGAAATATAATGATAGCTAATTTCATTCATGATCTCTTGCATTAAAAGACTCACTACTTGGTACTCAGATAAATTTTTCATGATGGACATTTATCAGGGAGTCATTTCAGTCGATTCATTTTTTGAAAAAAAATAATGTTAAAAAATTTGATCACTATTGCTTTTGTAACATGTGACATGTGACAGATTTGTTGATTCTCTTTCTCTTTTTCTGAGTCTTTCTCTCTCTCTTTCTTTCTCTCTCTCTCTCTCTCTCTCTCTCTCTCGCTGTTAGCATTGGCACCCTGGATATTCTCATGCTGTTTTACATAATTGGTCTCTGAATAGAAGAAGCTGCCACCTGTTCACAAATATAAAAAATCACTCTTCTTTATTAGTATTTTTTAACTGAATCATGATGGGATAATGAGCCTAAATAGCATTTTCACATCTGTGTAAACATGGCTCCACCTCCTACATTCAGTTGGATAATTTCTCACAATAGAATAAAAACTATTTTTTAAGTAACAACAATGTAGTTATTATCTTGATCCTATTTAGATTTCAAGTGCTTCTTCCACTTTTCCTTTTGTATTCTTCTATCTCCATTTTTTCTGTTTTCAATTTTCAAGTATTATTAAATTTAAAGAAAAAGTAACTTTCCCCAAAGACATCCACTAATAGAGGATCAAAATACTCAGAATACCACATTCTAGATTGTAATTTCTTAATTTAGCTATATCAAGGCACACAGCTCACAATAGAAAATTATATTAATTTTATGCATTTTAATATATTTTGGCCTTCTAAAAGGTTTTTAACAATGATGATAATTAGTACTAATAACTGGGAATATACTGTATCTTTCTATTTTTTGTGTTTTAAAAGACTTAAGTGGATTAACTGTCATATTATACAACTTGATTAATTGACTAAAGAAAATCTCACAGATGCTCTGGGGTATTTCTAACGAACTATGTTAGTTGTAGACAACACTTCTTTTAAATGTGAGCCAGAAGAAAATTTAGACATGTTCCTCCACAGATTTAAGACTTTGTGGAATATTTAATCTTTACTTAAAATAAGTGATTTAAGAAATAAATGGAATATTAATCTGTTTTCCGTTGATGCACTCCCAGTCCCATTTGTGTGTATAAGAGGGAAAAAAATGGGAGTTTCCACACCATACAATGTTGAATTGATAGGTAAAAATATAGACATCTGGTAGAAAATAAACATGAAAGTTCCTCTATATTCCAGTATCATCTTAATTATTTATTTCTAAATAAAATGCCAATATCTTCACCAAGAATATTAAAGACAAAAGAATTATCTAATGACTTTTCTGTCATGCCTAATTTGTGAGTGACAAGTAGTTTTCTGCCAAAGACTATATAGTTTTGTAATTATCATATTGTTATGATGTACTGTGTTGCTGTGAATTATTTAATGACTTCTCTAACCATAGACTTTGCTACTTTAACCAAGACAGGGTTAAAATACCTCAGAAATATAAGGTGATTTGTAACCTACCAAGGGACCTGGAAGTTCCTGCAAATATTGTAAACAAGGCAAAAGACACCTTTCATATATTGTCTTTCAGGTATGAGTATGTAAATATGGTGTCTAGAGCATTAATGTGGCAATTGATAAGTTTTTGGCATCTCATCGGGCTTAAATGAAATCAGTCCAGAGGTAGAAAACAAGAGATTCAGTACCAACAAGTAAAAAGAACCAGAAACTACAGTGTGTCCTTTGAACATGAGCTTTCTGTATGAATCAAGAACAAAGAGCTGACATGGCAGCAATAAAAGTGATGGAGAACCAGTTTGAGACAGAGATGTTAGCTCTTGAATCACAAATTGAGAAAATGGAATAGATGGTGAAGTAAGTGTCTTTGGGAATTTCCTGTGAAAAGTAGGTCTCCTACAGAACTGTATCTTCAGTGGTCCTAAATCTCCTGAGGAACTACACTGTCAACATGAAGGCATGTGATTCAAATCTATCAGTTATGCCACTGGATAAGAATAGGCAGTCTCCTCTTGTGTGATTTACATCATCTAAAACCTGCTGAAGAGTTGGCTATGAGCTAATTCCAACTCAAAAGCACCCAACAATAACAATAACTTCTTTAATAAACTTCCAAATAGTGAGTATTGTCTATGAGTTCTGTGTAACTATTCCAATGTCTTATCAAATCCAGTAGAGAAATAATGGGCCTTTTAGACTGGACAATATTGGAATTGTAGGACGGTGTGGTATATCGGAGCATGCCTAATCTCATAGGAATTGTTTGTGCTGTTGATGACATGGATGGAGCTTCTTCTTCCTTGTAAAGTTAATGGAGGCCAAAGTCTCCTATGCCAGGAACATTGCTTTTGCATGAACCAAACTCATTGCCACTAATTGAATCAACAAAAGCTTATTGTTGGCAAGTGGATTCCTACTCCTATAGACACTCCAACATTTTTCTGAGGAGGGAAATATTTACAGTAGGAAACTATTCATCTTTCTTCCTTAAGTAACTGGTTAATCTGAATGTCTGATCTTCCTGTTAGCAAACCAGCATGTCACTCACTATACATTTCACTTAAAAAAAAAATCAATGTCATTGACTCAGAACCAACTCTAAGTGACCCTTCAATGGGTTTTCTGAGATTGTAAATGACATGGGAAAAGAATATCTATCTTTTTTGCTGGAGAATTGCTGGTGGATTTGATCAACTAGAGAGGCATGGCCTTTGAGTTAACAGTACAACTTCATAAAGACTACATATACTATGGGAGCTCCCTATTGCGATATAAAACCAAAAATACCCTCAGACAGACAAAATCATGATGCCATTGAGTTAATTTAAACTCATAACAATCTTCCATAGAGTTTTTGAGAGTGTAACTCTTAATGAAAGGGATAGTCTCATCACCTTATCTTTCTCAGGAGGAAGATAGATTTAAATTTCCAATCTTTCAGTTGGTAACTCAACTTTTTTTGTTTTATTAATTTCAATGAACATCTACAGAGATTTTGGACTTCCATTCATTCATTGTTGCATTTTTCTCCCTGCCCACCCCACCTCCACCCCCAGTTCTCTCCTCTCCTTGAGAAGCAAAAGAAAAACTCCTTCATTGGTACACAATCCCCGCGCACACCACCACCTCCACCTCCACCCCTAGATACTCCACTCTGCAACCCTCATTCCGGACTCTTATGATAATCATAATGCCCTAAAATATATTACTTTTAAACTATTCTATCCCTCATAGGCTTCAGTGCAGTAAACATAATTTATCCAGGTTTTCTCAGTCTTACCCCAACCCTGATGTCAGCTTCGTTCTACAGCAGTGGCACCATATAGTATTTGTCCTTTTGTGACTGAGATATTTCACTCAGCATAATGACCCCCAGGGTCACTCATTTTGAAGAATATTGCATGAGTAACTCAACTTTTCATCTACTACTCCACCAGGGTTTATGTGTAATGAATCAGTACATGTCTTAAAAATAGATATTTAACCTTAAAACTATGTTCCATTTATAAGAATTTATAACTTCAAAATTAGAAAAATGGCCTTGAAATGATACAATTTAAACTTTTAATTTTATAGAAGAATGATTTGAAGTTGCATAAAAATCACAACATAATAAGAGAAGGAACAAACACAAAGGTATTTTTTCTTATACCTCCAGTGCTTCTTCAATTAGAAGGCAGGTACTGATAATAGATATTTCATGAACACATGAATGAGAACTTTGACGCCAGCACGGATTTATATAGTTTAAGTCATAGATTTTAATAAGGAGATTTATTTCAGTTATTGCAGAATTCTTTCCTTTTGTAAAATAGCCTGGTGATGTAGTGCTCTGTCAGTGTAATGTATTAGGCTGTTAACGTAAAGGTCAGTGGTACAAATTCACTTGCCAATCAAAGGGGAAAAAATGAATTATCACCCTCTATAAAAATTTACAGTCTCAAAAACCTTATGGAGGATCTCTGTGAGTTGGAATTGATGGTTCAATAGTGATCCCATCTTTAAGGGAATATACAAGATAATATAGAGAAAGCAATCCGTCAAGATGAACAATATGATTCTTAATATACTTGGTTATATAGTATATTCTTGTAATAAAATATTCTTGTAATAAAATAATTTATACAAGAGAGTTATAAAACATTGAAGTGGATAAAATAATTTATTCTTGGTGGTATCTGTGCTATCTGCATTAATTAAGTAGTATTTGATCTAACCCTAGAGCAATTGACAAAATTGCAAATAATAGAACTGCTAGAAAATATTGAGAATGTTCTAAGAATAAATTTGAACAAATAAAGAAAAGGCATGACTTATTGCATTAAAAAATGAGTAGTTGTAAAGAATGTAGTCTATGAAAGTAAACAGAAACAAGCCTAGAAGCAAGAGGGTTAATCTGCATTTTCAAAGGCTTTGCTCGTACTTCTATCCTTCTCATTGCTATTGAGTCAAAACTGATTCATAACCAGGCCTCACTGTGTTTCTGAGGCTGTAAATCACACAGGCAGAGACAGTCCATCCTTTCCCTCTGAGCTGTTGGGGGATTTAAACTACCAGAGAGTTGTGGTCTTCAGGTTAGGAACACAATACCCTACAAACTACACCATCAGAACTCCCTTGTCTGTGCTTGTTGCTATTGTGCACCGTTTAATGAAAATCAACCCACAGCTGACCCTTCAGCAGGTTGTCAGAGACCGTTAAACCACGTGAGAGGAGATTGCCTTTCCTTTTCCCATGGATCAGCTCATAGATTTGAACTACATGTCTGCAGGATTGTACTGCTGCTTCTTACCACCAGGCCACCAGAGCTCCCTTGTCTGTGCTTAGGACTAACATATATCACTTACATGCTGTACAGGTGATCTGCCTTGAAGGATTCAAAACAAAGAATGTTATTTTCCTTTATAGTCCTTACGGAAGGAATTAGATTATTCAGACAGCAGATAATTTCCTTGTATGTTCCATCCTGTTTCTGTGGTAACAATAATTTATGGATTATTAAATGACTACTTTTACATGAAAGATTGATAAAGATTAATGTGGTTGTATGTGACCAGTGCAAGAAGAATAATTCAAGAAATAGACTTTTTTATTTGGAGGACATTTATTGCTTTAAGGGAAAATTTTATTTAAATTCTTCTGCTATTATTTCAATATTTTTTTATTTTTGGAGACTGAAATGTTGTCCCCAGGAGACTAAGAGTAATCATAAGAAATTAGACCAGAGATGATTCAAAGAATATATACTAGAGTTGAATAATCTCACTCCTCTTGAGTATCTGTAACAACCATTATAGTTGTCTAACCTTCTGTTGTAAGTAGACCAGTGTAGATAGCACCAGATGCCAACACTTTCAAGGTGATTTTAAATCACATCTAAAACATAGTGGTGTTATGCAGTATTTGTCCTTTTGTGACTGAGATAGTTCTCTCAGTATAATGTCCTGCAGGGTCACCCATGTTGTAGAATACTTTTTGAGTTCTTTGTTTTTCATTGCTGTGTAGTATTCCATTGGTTACATTTACTATCATTTTTCTATTCATTCATTTCTTAATGGGCACTTGAGTTGCTTCAATTTCTTTGCTATTGTGAACAACATAGCAATAAAGAAGGATGTGCGTATATCTGTTAGTGGCAACTGTTGTTTCTTTAGGGTGTATTCCTAGTGCTGGAATCGCTGAGTCAAATGCTATTTCTATTTCCACCATTTTTACATGGAGTTTGAGGAAAATGAAGAAAAGATAGATAATGAACACTGCATTGCAAGAAATGAAGGAAGTCTAGAATAAGAGATGCACAACAAAGTGGACTGGGGTGAAGGACATGGTAGGGGAAAGAAGAAATTAAGCAACAATGAAAGAATATTTTTCTTTTTATCATGAACTAGGGAGGTTATGTGGGAGGAAAACGTGTGGAATAATGAATGAAGAAAATCCAACTTTTCTGTACACTTTAGTTAAAATAACAATTAAAAATAGAAGTGTTTTTATTTTGTTTTAATTCTAAAACAACGTCAGTCTGAAAATAACCTCTTTTAAAACTACCTATATCTATATCTATCTATCTATCTATCTATCTATCTATCTATCTATCTATCTATCTATCTATCTTTTTGTTGTGCATTTAATGAAAGTTTACAAAGAGGTTAGTTTTCATTCATCCTCCCCCAATTCACTTTCCAAGATTTGTCCTGTCCCAGGTTTATAGTTGTCATACACATAATGACTATCCATCCATTCCTTTCAGATTGTGGTTCCTTCACCTATTTCAATGAAGTATCAATTATCTAGGCAATCTTTTCCTCCTCTCCTCACCCCACCCTATATCCATCTTATTGTTTTAACAGTGATCTTATGCAGTATTTGTTCTTTTTGTAATTGATATTTTTAATTCATCATAATGTTTTCCGGACTCATACATATTGTGTCATTTTATTATTTCATTGCTTTTTGGTGGTGCACAATATTCCATTCTGTGGATATACCACAGTTTATCTATTTTTTTATTGAACATTTGGGCTGCTTCTATCTCTTTTCTATTGTGAATAATGCTACATTACTCTTCAGTGTACATACATCTGTTTATCTCACAGCTCTGATTTTTAGGGCATATTCTGAATAGTAGGATACCTGGGTCAAATTTTATTTCTATTTTCAACTCTTTGAGGAAGCATAAGGCAATTTCCAATTTTGTCTGGAAAGGAAAAAGCAAAGCACTACCGACAAAGAAGCAGGAGTGGAACACACTTCCTAAACACCATGCCTCTGAAAACTCTAGGAACTTTGATAAATGTTGATAGTTATAGAAAGGCTTTATGCATTTTGTTCATAGGGTTACTATGAATGTACTTGCCTCGACTGCAATCAAAAACAACCAAAAAATAAAAATAAAATAGGAGATATTGTATTCCCTGTCTCAAAACACACACTGCATAGCCACAGTGATCAAAACCGTGGAGTACTGGTACAATAAGGGACACATAGGTCAATGGAATAAAATTGAGAACCCACAAATGAACCCATCTACTTCTAGTGAACTGATTTTTGACAAGGAGGTGAAATCAATTAAATGAGAAAATGACAATCTCTTTAACGAATGGTGCTGTCATCCATTTGACAACAAACATTCATCAACAGAACATACACCTGCAGAAAACTGAAGCAAGATCCACACCTCACACTATACACAAAAACCAGCTCAAGACCTAAGGCCAAAACTCAAAACTACAGAAAGATCATCAGAGGGGAAAAACAAGCCTACAATAAAACAGGAACAAGTCATACATTTATACATAATAAAACAAGAACAAATTCATACCTATGGTATGTATGTACTTTAAAGCATAACTCAAACCCCACAACCATGAGATAATAAAATAGATGAATGGGATCTTAAAAAACAACAGCACAAAACCCCACAAACAACATAAAAAATCAAATCATTGTGTGAAGAACTCAATACACTTTATGATCAGACATTACAAACAAATGTAAGATTAAATTTATGTTGCTCTTAAGTACACTCTTAATAATTGTTCATCTGTCTTCAAATTAAATAATATATTAAAAGGATAATAGTATTAATAGTTTGACAAATAAAATAGCATGTGGATAGTTGATACTTAGTTTATGTATACTAAATATAACCTAGACATTGTAAGCTGAAATTGAAACATATAAGGTCAACTAGAATGGATTTCTTTATTAACACATTTTTATTGGTTTGCACACAGTCATTCATATATGTTGTGTCTCATGCATGTACTTTATGTTTTATACAATCTTTAATTGTCATAGTTTCATTCATGTACATTGTTGTATACAATCATTCATTTACATTGCATTTTATATAATTACTATTGATCTATGCTATTATTACCCATCTTTTTATTTTTATTGGTTTGAATATTTTTTATTGGTTAAAGATTAGCCTATTTAATTACTTGTTTCTGGGTATTCCTTTTTTTAAAGAAATACAAAAATTAGAAATGCTTTGGCACAAAGAAAGAAAAATTTACAGATTACCGTTTCCTTTCCCTAGGCATCCTGCAGTAGTCTCCCATTGAGATTTAAACTCCAGACCTCCAGAGAGAACAGATGGTGAAGGTCTTATCTTTGTGCTGATCACAACATGGGGCCATGTAACTTGTTCTGATAATGCAGCCACTTGAAATATAATGCCCCTTTTAGTCTTCCATTTGCCTTTATTTTTCAGATAAATGTTTTCTTTTTATCAACACTAAATATTTCCTTTCTACTTGGTCTGCTTTTATGAACTGACTTAGACTAATACTTCTTCTTCTGCTAGATTTAGATTTGACTGGTGGTGTATATGTAATCTGTTTCTGCCTTCTGGTTTACTTCAAGTTGCATGTATAAATTTTGCTTAGAATAAAGTAAACAATAAATCCTTTACAGACAGAATGGGAAAAGACAAATGATGTGATTTAAATACTCCTCATTGACTGTTTTGCTTCTCATCTGTTTTCCCCTCAAATTTGTAAGATTCTAAATCATGATGATTTAATTAAGAGTATAGGTATTTAAATTCTGCAAGATTTCTCTTCCTTACTCCCAGTCCCAAATAAATATATTTGTATATATTAAAATGTACAAAGATATCACTTTAAAGATTAAGGTAAACCTAATCCAAGCCATATTGAGTCCCCTTCTCACACAATTGTTTTCTACTCATCTAAAAGTTGGGCAATTAATAAGGACAAGAGAATAAGAATTGAAATATTTTGAATTGCACTTGTAGAGAAGAATATTGACTATCCCATGGACTGTTAAAAGGACAAAAAGTCCATTTCGGAAGAAGTGCAAACCAGATGTTCTTCGGAGGTAAGGGTGTTGCAACCTTTTTTCAGATACTTCGGACGTGTTGTCAGGAGTAGTTGTTTTGTGAAAAGAGACATCAGGCTGGAAAAGGTAGAAGGTCAGAGAAAGATAAGAAGAACCTCAATAAGAGAGCTACACAGTGACTGTAACAAGGTGCTAGAGCATATCAGATATGGTGAAGTTGGAACAGAATCAGTCATAGGGTTTTGATTCATTATAGGCAATTTGATGGTACCTAACAGTAACAACAGACATACTGATTCATATTTTCAATTGTGTAATAGGAATTCTATAAGAGGCAATGGGACTGAGGTCAAAACAAAAACAACATCTAATAACAGTGATCACATAACGTATTTACTATGGAATACTCTAAACAGCCAAATTTTTAGTCTGCTCATGATGGTTTGCCCCAGGCCTCTGGATCCTGGTAGGGCCTTTCCTGTCCTCCTCAGTGCCCATGGGCCTCTACTCCAGTGCTCAGGATCCTTAGGGTCCCTGTTGCTGCCTGCAGACCTCTGTTCAGGCCTCTGGATCCTGCCAGGATTAAGATAATTTAAAAAGGAAATGGGAAAGATCTAGTGTGAAAACCTATGTATACAAACTTTGTAAGTGAACCAGTATAAAATAAAAATTTATTTTAAATTAAAAAGAAAACCAAATGAACCACATCTAAAACAGTACACTGACAGGGAACTACAAGAAGTTCAAACTTTCAAATAAATAATGTTCAAATAAATAAACTAGGTTTATATATTTTTTAAATTCATTTTAATTGTGATTTCAACAAAAGTTTACAGAAAAGTTGGATTTTCATTCATTCATTTTCCTCCCTCCCCCTCCATTCCCCTTCCACCAGTTCACTTTCTTCTTAAAAAATATTCATTCATTGTTGCACAACTTCCTCCCTCTCCCCTTCCACATCCCCTCTCTCAGTCCTCCTTGCAATGTACCTCTTATTCTGGACCATTGTCTTACATATACTTAATCTTGTAATCCTTTTAAACAGTCCTCTTCACCCATCTGTTCCAATACAATATTTATTTTTTATCCACTCCTTTCCTTTCTTCTGCCAACCTGCTATGTCAATCCTGCTTCATAACAGTGGTGTTATGCAGTCTTTGTCCTATTAATGTGGAGACATTTTATTCAACACAAAGTCCTCCAGGGTCACCCATGTGATGTAATGTTTCATGGGGTCATTATTTTTCAATGCTGCATAGTATTCCATTGCATGAATATACCATAGTTTTTCTATCCATTATTTTGTTGATGAACACTTGGGTTGTTTTTATCTTGTGGCTCTTGTGAATAATGCACTGATAAACATCGGTGGACATACATCTGTTTGAATGGTGGTTCCAGTTTCTTTAGGTTATATTCCTAATAGTGCCATTGCTGGATCAAATGGTATTTCTAATTCCAACTTTTTGAGAAAGTGTCAAACCACTTTCAATAGAGGTTGAACCATTTTACACTCACACCAGCAGTGAATAAGGTTTAAAATCTCCTCATAACCTCAGTAACATTTGTTGCTTCTGCTCTGTTGAAATTTGCTATTGTTGCTGAGGTGAGATGATATCTCATAGTTGTTATTTACATTTCTTTGACAGCTAGGGATTTTTAACATTTCCTCATGTGTTTGTTTGCCATCTAAATATCTTCTTTTTTTAATTCTTTCTTTTCTTTTTTATTATTTTTAATAGACATTTACAGAGGTTATGGATTTCCATTCATTCATTGCCGCACTTTTCTCCCTGCCCACCCCTCCCCACCAGTTCGCTCCCCTCTCTGAAAAGAAAAAAAATTCCTTCACTAGTATACAATTTCCCCATCCCTTTCCCCTCCACCCAAGTACACTTCTCTATGCAACCTTAAGTCTGGAGAATAGAAGTGCGAAGTGGGGGGAGGGGTGGGCAGGGAAAAAATGCACCAATGAGTGTATGGAAATCCAAAATGTCTGTACACGTTCATTAAAATTAATTTTAAAAAACAGAAAAGAAGTAGCCTGATGTAACCAGATAGGGCTGGAGCCAAAGGCTGTCTATACAGAAGTTGCTGACTGTATGGATTTCTTGCATTTGTGTTACTTGACTAAACCTGGACTTTCTTTGGGCAATATCTTTGCCTTTCCTTTTCCTCAATTTATTTCCATATCTGTTAGTAGAGAAAAATTCTGTGAAATCTGTGTGTGCATTTGCAAATAATTTTGGTATCAAGGGATTAGTAGGAGGAACTAAAGAACAAATTCACGCCTAGAGTTGCAATAATTAAAAATGCTATAGGCAGAATATTGGAGGTCTTGCACCATGATTAATGGAGAAGAGATTGAGATTATTAACAAGTTCAGCTTATGCAGGTTCACGCTCTTGGTACCAGCAGCCAGGAAATCAAAAGACTAGTGGGATTAGGAAAATCTGATGTCAGGGACCTGTCTAGAGTGCTGAAGTCCCAAGATGTCAGTCTAGAGACTATAGTGCACCTGATTCAGGTCATCGTCTTTGCAACTACTTGTTATACATTAGAGAGCTGAACAATGACAAAGGATGACAGAAGAAGAATTGGTGCCTTTGAGCTCTGGTTCTACAGAAGAGTATTGGACTGCCAAAAGAACAAACAGATCTGTTGGAAAGGATGAAACAAATTTGCTCTCTAGAGACAATGATTTTGAAGCTCCATCTCATATACTTTGGGCATGTGCTTGGAGAAGGATATCATGCTTGGAAGGGTCGGGGGGAACAATGCAGGAAAGGAAAACCCTGGATGAGATGGATTGACACGGTGACCAGGGTAATTGGGGCATGTGTGATACAGTGAAATTGGCTCAGGATAGGACAGAGTTCAGAGCTATTGTGCACACAGTCATTCTAAGTCACAGGTGACTTGACAACATATAACAACTATTAATAGAAATAAGTATAGCATAATAAGGGGTATGTCTGCTCTTACAGGGATCAATTAATAATGTGAATGTTGTTGATGGACAGTTGCAACTTTGAAAAGTTATTAGAGGCTGAACTCAGCCTTCCCCATGCTGCATTTTTACCCTTTACTGGGGTCCTCCAGATAATAAAACAAAATAATAAAATAAATTTAATGCTATTGAGTAGATTCCAACTCATAGTGACTGCAAAAGAATAGCAAATGGAACTTGGGGGTACAGGGCCATGAGGGTTTCTGAAAGGGCCAGAGGGATTGAGAATAGCACAGCTCCTCACCACCCTAGAAAAAAAATCAAATAAAGAGCTCATAACTCAATCCAATGCTGTCCCTAGAACCACACTAGCAGTGAGAGGTTTGCTTATTCATTGTTGACTCACAGACTCATAGTTGTGGTACTGAGAATGAAGTTTATTAAGGAAATAAGTTGGAGAGAGGGGGAGGCAAAGAGTATCTCACAATATAAGTCCAAGTTTAGTCTAGCAGTCCCAAGGCACAATCCTTAATTAGTAGAAGTCCCAGTTCAGTTCAGCAGCACAAATTCAAGCAGCCTCATGTTTTCTCAATCATCCAACAAGATTTACTTCAGAGCAATTATAAGCAAGCTTCTCCTTCAAGCATCTGGCAAGAATAGCAAATCTTTAACTGTGGCCAACACAAATGCAAAAAGTCTTATGTCTCACCTTATCCTGGTTCTTCCATAGCAGTGCTAGTCTCTCTACAACCATCATGAGGGCCTTATTCTCAAGAGGATCTTGCTCCAGTCTCCTTCAAGTCTTGCCCCCCTCAAGTATTGCTGCCCAGTGTGGGAAGCACTCTCTCTCTTATCCTAGTTCCACAGGCATTGATGATTCGCAAGATCTTGTGTCTGTAGTTAAGGTAGCTGGAGACCCGAGAGGGCTAAATGAAATGACTGAAAAAAAGCCAACATCGTAGTGACCAACGTCATATCAGATTCTCAAATCTTAAATGTTAAATGAAGAAGCCTGCTCATCTTTCTCCTACAGAACCATTGTTTGATTCACATCATAGCCCTTTGGTGGTTGTTGTTAATGTGCTGTTAAGTCTCCTGTGACTCATAGAGACCCTATATACCACAGCCCTAAACTTTGCACTATCCTTTGACAATCTTATTGTCTCTGATACACATACCTCAACTACTCCAGTCACTGAATCAATCTATTGAGGGTCCTCCTCTGTGGCTCTGTCCATTCACTCTACCAAGCATGACATCCCTCTCCAAAGACTGATCCTTCTTTGCAATATGTCCAAAGAATGTCAGATGAAGCTGCAGAATACTAGTCTCCAAGAGCAGCCTGGCTTCACCAGCAGCTCTCCATACTGGATATGTCGCAGGATAGCATAAATGGTTAACTATCGGACTAATAACTTAAAAAATGAACTAATAACTGAAAATTTAATGAGTCAGTCCATCCAGAGACACCTTGGGAGAAGGCCTGGTAATATGCTGCTGAAAAGTCACAGTTCTGAAAACCAAAACCATCCACAGTACAAACTCTCTGTTCTGTGTTACCATAAGTCTATAACTTCCAACATCAAGACTTTTGAGGTCCCCTGGGATATTATATCACCATTTAATGAAACATCCAGCTTAAGCTTCTTTACTCTCTAGTTTTTCCTTTTTGTCCAAACAAGGTAGACCATTTTTCTTGCTCTATATATGTTTTTATTTTATTTTT
>NW_006399938.1:1642561-1644353 GCF_000299155.1 Elephantulus edwardii | reverse complement strand
TATTATTATGCAAAATAGTTTTGAGGCATTGGGTACTAATAACCAAAGGCCTGATGAGTTGCAGAATGTTATCAAAGATATCATCCATGAAGAGAACAAAAGGTTGTTATGAAGACAGAGAAGAAAGAAAAAACAAAACATAAATGGATGCCAGAGAAGATTCTAAAAATTGCTCTTGAGCTTTAGGAATTTAATACATAGGGAAGAGATGCTGAAGTAAGAAGAGATGAACTGAAGACTTTGAAGGACATCTTGAGAAGACAAAGCAAAGTATTATAATGAAATGTACAAAGAGCTGGAGTTGAAGAAATAAAAAAGAACTTATTTGGCATTTCTTAAGTAGATGAATGAAAAAACCAAATTCAAGCTTTGAGTTGCAAGACTGAGAGACATTATGGGAAAAAATATGACAGATCCAGGAAGCATCAAAAGAAGGTGAAGAGACTACACAGAATCACTGTGTATAAAAAAGAAAGGGGACACAGAAATACTTTAGGAAATACCATATGATTAAGAACCAGTGGTAATGAGGGAAGAAGTTCAAATGGCATTGAAAGCATTGGTTGAAAATAAGACCAGGTATCGGTGAGATATTAATTGACATGTTTCAACTAACAAATGCAGACTGGACATGCTCATCAGCCTGTGCCAGGAAATTCGGAAGACAGCTACCTGGCCAAATGGATGTGAGAGTACCTATTCCCTAGAAAGATGACCCAACAGTTTGTGAAAGTTATCAAATAATATTAATATCATATGCAAGCAAGTCATTACTGAAATTCATCCAAATATGGCTAGAACAGTACATTGACAGAGAATTGACAGTTCAGACTGGGTTTAGAAGAGATATAGGCACTAAGGACATAAATTATGATATTGGTGAATCTTGGCTGAAAGAAAAGAATATCAAAAGAATGTCTATTTATGTTTTCTTGACTATGCAAAGGTATTTGACTATATGGAACATAACAAACTATGGCTAACACTGAAAAGAATGGGAATTCTAGAACACTTAATTATGCTTATACAAAATCTATACCTAGACCAAGAAACTGAAGCTCAAATAGAGCATCGGAAAACCTCATGGTTTGGAATTGGGAAAAGAATACGCCAGATCCTATATTCGTTTTAAACAATTCTTTCCTTCATCTGTTCCAATGTAATGATCATTATTTATCCCCTCTTTTCTTAGTGTCCCCTCCAACCTCCACATCATCCCTGTTTTATAACAGTGGTGTTATGTAGTATTTGTCCTTTTGTGACTGAGATATTTCACTGAGATTTTCAGGGTTATCCACGCGATAAAATATTTTATGAGTGTTTTGTCTTTCAATGCTGCATACTATTCTATTGTGTGAATATACAAGTTTTTCTATTCATTCATTTGTTGATAGAAATTATTTGCATGACAATAGTCCAGAATAAGAGGTGCATAGCAAGTAGACTGGGGGAGGAGTGTGGGAGAACAATAATGAATGAATAACACACACATAAAGTCAACTGGGGGGATAGGGAGGAAAATGAGAAACAATGAATGAATGAAAATCCAACTTTCCTGCAAAAATTCATTAAAATAACTATTTTAAAAAAGGAGGAAACAGAGATAAAGAAATAAAAGGTATAGGCCCGGTTGCAATCCTTTTCAATACCTATTCAATCTATGTTGTTGTTGTTATGTGCCGTCGAGTCGTTTCCGACTCATAACGACCCTATGCACAAGAGCCCTATATCCTGCGCCAACTGCACCACCTCTGACACACCCATCCCAATTACCCCAGTCACCGAATCAATC
>NW_006399938.1:1610899-1641396 GCF_000299155.1 Elephantulus edwardii | reverse complement strand
AACAAATATAGATCTCTTCCAGTCAGTTGGCCAAGTGGTTGTTCTCCAGATTTCTTGGCACAACTTGGTGAGCACATCCAGGGCAGCATCTGTTATCTGAAATACTTCAATTGGTATACCATCTATTCCTGGGGCCTTATTTTTTGCTATTTCCTTCAAAGCAGTATACGCTGTGGAAAAGAATTTGAGAAGCTGAACTTCATGTATAAAGGTGTGGCATCAAGCTTAGCAGGAGACTCACCAACATGTGTTATGTAGATAGCATAACTTTGTTTGCTGAAAGTGAGGAGCACTTGCTACAGAGCATGAAGCACCACAGCCTTTAGTGCGTATTATATCTCAATATCGTGGGTGAAAAAAAATAATCCTCACCACTGGATCAATGGGCACCATCATGGTAAGATGGAAAGAAGACTGAAATTACCAACAATTTCATCTTGTTTGCTTCCATAATTAACACCCTTGGTACCAGTTATTAAGGGATCTGTAGACGTATATCATTATAAAGTCTGTCAGGGATGTCTCCAATGATCTCAGTCTGAAGACAATGATGTGCTTGATTCAAGCTATAGTCTTTCCAATCATCTACTATTTATCTGAAAACTGCATAATGAATAAGTATTACTGGAGAAGAATCCATGTCTTCGAGTTGTGGTGTTGAAGAGTAGAGCTGAATATTTCATGGACTTACCAAAGAACAAATAGATATGTATTGGAGAAAGTGAAACCAGAGTGCTCCTCAAACTTAAGGATGGAGAAGCTTTGTCTTACACACTTTGGGGATGTTGCTAGGAGAGACACAGAGACTGCAACAATGGGCTCAAGTGTGTCAGAGATTATGAGGATGGCAAAGGATAGGATAAAATTCAGATCTCTTGTTCATATGATCAGTATGATTCGTACTCAACTTGATGGCACTTGACAACAGAGAATCTATACATACACATACATACATATGTACATACAAAGATATTATATTCACATTCTTCTAAAACATATACATTATCACTATGAACTCTACCATAACTAAACCCTAACATATATAAAAAAATTAGTATGTTTTATATTATCTTATCTGCCACAGTCCATTTAAGCCAAAACTCAATAGCATACACAAAATGAGTTATAGGAGAGAAAAATAAGAAGGGAGAAGCAATAATCAGATTAAATGGCCAAATTTCTATAATTGATCAAATATGCCAGTACCTTCAGCTGGGAAATACCTTTTTTTTTGTTTCATATACAGGGAGGGAGAAAGATGCCTTTAAGTAACTCATGAACAAATAAGAAATAATGAAAAAGTAACTATATATGCCTATAGTGACTTTAAACCTGAAGATAAATAAAGCTGAAGTAATTGCAAAGAAATTCTTAGAGGGGCATATTTAGCTTCAAATTTACATTGGAATGAAGAAAGATTAGCAAGAAGCTGCACTGTGATCCGTAAGAGACGTGGATCCTTGCCATGAACTGCTCTGGGAAGAAAGATGGGCAATCTCCATGCGATTAATGGCCTCTGACAACGCGGCTATGGGTTGGTTTTGACTCAATGATACACAACAATATGAGTTATAAAGCTAGATAGATGAGGTGAAATATGAGCATGTAAAACTAATAGTAAAGACACAAACATAAATTTACTTGGTAGAGAGGATAATCGAATCTCCAGCTAGATTGGTAAAGAGAGAAAAGGAAAAAAAGCATCAAAAATAACAATAACATTAAAAAAGGGTATTGTTAGGTGCCATTAAGTAAGCTGCAGCTCCAAGAGACCCTGTGAAGAGCAGAACTGAATTGTGCCTTCTCTTGCACCATCATATCGTGATATTCAGTACTCTTTTCTAACACCACAATTCAAAGACATATTTCTCTTTCTTCTTTCATCCTTATTCATCATCCAACTTTCAGATGCATAGGAAGAAACCAAAAAGACTAGGGCTTGCTCCAGACTCACTTTACTCTTTAATTGGAATTTCTTGTTCTTTTGTAATATAGAGAGTTCCTTTATAGAATATTTTGCCAATGCAACGCCTTGTTTGATATCATGGCTCCTGGTACCTAGGAGTGTTGATTGTGAATCCTGGTCCAAGGGTGTTGATTGTGAAATTGTTGACAACTTCAATCATCTATCTATCTATCTATCTATCTATCTATCTATCTATCTATCTATCTAATCTATCTATCTACTATCTATTATGACACTGTCTGATGGCCCAGTGGAGAGGATTTTTGTTTCTTGATGTCGAAATGCATAATGCTTGAGAATGATTTTATGAAACACAATCTGAATAAAGTATAGTGTGAAACAGTTTTTACAAAATGTTTAATAAAAAAAATTATAAAAGTATTTCATGTCCTCCTCACTTTCAATAATTAAGGTTGTGTTATCTATATAACGTAGGTTGTTAATGAATCTCCAATTCTGATATTAAACTCTCCTTCTAAATTCCAGCTTCTTAAATGATTTCTCAGAATACAGTTTAAATATGTATAGAGGAAGGATCTAGCTATGACAATATATGTTTCTTGATTTTGAACAACCCAGTATTTTCTTGTTCTGTTTGGACAACATCTTCTTGGTCTGTGTATAGGTTTTGTGTGAGTACAGATAAGTGTTCTGGTTCTCATTGTTGCTGTTACGTGTTGTCAACAGACCACAACTCACAGCAATTCTATGAAAAAAGCTCTAAACCCTCCTCTATCCAGGGCCAATCTCACTGTCTCTGACACACTTACCCTATTACCCCAGTTACTGTGTCAATCCATCTCATCTGAAGTTTTCCTCTCCTGTGCTGTCCCTCCACACTTTCAGGCATGATGTCCTTCACCAGGAACTGGTCCCTCCTGCCCACATGCCCAAAGTATGTGAGACAGAGCTTCAAAAACTTGCCTCTAAGGAGCGGCTTGGCTTCACTCTCTCCAAGATAGATCTATTAGTTCTCTTGGCAGTCCATGATATGTTCAATACCAAAACACAAAGGCATCAATTATCCTTTTGTCCATTTTGGCTACTGTTCAGCTCTCTGATGCATAACAATAATTGTGAAGACTATGTCCTGGATCAGATGCACCTTAGTCTCTAGAGAGACATGTTTGCTCTTTAGCATTCTGGAGAGGTCTTTGACAGCAGGTTTTCCTAATGCAATTCATCTTTTAACTTCCTGACTAGTTCCAAGAGTGTTGATTGTAGCCAAGCAAGCTGAAATTGTTAACAATCTCAATCTCTTCCCTTTCTATCATGATGTTGCCAACTGGCCCAGTGGTAAGAATCTTTATCTTCTTGATATTGAGCTTCAATCTATATTGAAGACTACAGTTCTTAACCTTCTGTAGCAGATGCTTCGGACTCTCATCAGTTTCAGCAAGCAAAGTTCTGTCATCTTCATAATTCAAGGCTATACAGTCAAATACATTTGCGTAGTCAATAAAACACAAACAGATATCCTTCTGGTATTCTCTTTCAGTAAAAATGCATCTGATATCAGCAATGTCAATATCAACAGTAAAAAGGAGGCAAGATTTTAACTGGGGAACAGATCTTAAATTACTCCTGTTAAAGTTCAAATTGAAGCTTAAGAAAATTAAAACAAGTTCTCAAGAACCAAAATACAATCTTAAATCCATCACACCTGGACATATCCTGGCACTGTGGCTTCTTGCAAATCCAGTCTAAATTTCTTTAAATTCTCTGTCAATGCACTATTCTAGCCATTTCTTAATAGTCTTCAGCAATGTTTTACTTGCAGGAGATATGAATGATGTTGTTTGATAATTTCCACATTCTGTTGGATCACCTTTCTTGAAAATGAGAGTAAATATGGATCTCTTTCAGTCGGTTGACCAGTTAACCATCCTCCAAATTTGCTTGCACAGCCTAGAAACACACGAAGGTTCATCTGTTTGTTAAAACTTGTCAATTGGTATTCCATAGATACTTGGGACTTTATTTTTTGCCAATG
This sequence comes from Elephantulus edwardii, assembly GCF_000299155.1. NCBI lineage: Eukaryota > Metazoa > Chordata > Mammalia > Macroscelidea > Macroscelididae > Elephantulus > Elephantulus edwardii. Next base: position 1,637,437 of record NW_006399938.1, on the reverse strand, counting down.
CTTTCAGTACACCTTGAACTTCTCTCTTCATTACCATTGATTGTTGCTTATATGCTGCTTCCTAAATTGGTTCTATATTTACCAATTATTTTTGGTACAGTGACTCAGTTTCATACCTTCCACCTTTTTTTTAATGCTTTCTGAATCATTCAGGCTTTCCCCCATAGTATCTCTTATTATTGTGATTTAAGGATTGGACTTGTTATTAAGTTCTTTCATCTTTGTGGGAATAGATCACTAGTTATTTTCTCTCTGCTGATAGGTTCAGAGATTTTAGGGTATTGTTAGGTGCTAGAGTGATTCATAACAAGTTTACGAATAACAGATTGAAACCTTGTCCAACCATGTGCTGTATTCTCAATTGCCACCCATGCTTAAGCGTATTATTGCAGTCACTGTATCATTTCACTTCACTGAGGTTCTTCTTTTTTTGGTGACATCTATTTTACCCAATGGGATGTCTTTTTTTCCCCTGAGGACTGATGCCTCCTCACATGTCTGAAAGAAAGGATTGGAGTGGGAAGTCATTGATGGAGGTCTTTATTTAAGCCTGAAGCATGACTGAAATGCTAAGTCATTTTGAGACTAGCCGGATGACATAGAAGTCTATTTATATATGAGGGTTAGAAAATGGAGAAAGGAATGTCACCAAAGATAAACATAATTTGCTAAAAATTAACCTTCAATTAACATTCAACCTTAATGGACTTCAGCCCATTTTTCCCATAGAATTATATTTAAATCAAACTGATTGCCAGCAAGTTGATTCAGACAAGTCCATGTATGTCAGAATAGAACTGTGCTCCATAGGGTTTCAGTAACTAATTTCCTTGAAAGTAAACCATCAGGCCTTTCTTCTGTGGTTTCTCTGGATAACTTGAACATCTGACTTCCGAGTTAGTAACCAGACATTAATTATTTGCACAACCCAGCCATTCAACATGTGATTGTAGCCTTAATTATTTTGTATTGTTCTCCAAGAATTTTGTTGTTTATCTGGGAAAAAAATACATAAAGATTATAAACATCTAAAAATAAGTTATCTACTGTAATTCCTGTTTATTTTCTTTATGAGGTCAAGGGTGCTATAAAAGAAAGGGGTACAATAGGGCCCAAATAACAGCTGGCAGTGAGTGTGAGGGAAATTCCCTTTGTGCTGTGCATTCTGCTTTTGATCATGTGGGAGAAAACCCCAAATTCTTTCATTAATTAAATTAATTAAGATTATAAAAGACTAGAAGCTTCCTAAACTAGTTCTTGAATACTGCACCTGAATGTATAATTTTCTACTTATCTAAACACTAAGATGCTCAAGCCATTATAGAGGTGTGGACAAACCTAGGTTAGAATTTTAGCTAATCGCCCTTTCTAGGAAGATATTGCCAAAAGTGAAGAAGGAAGCCTGTGCCTCTCCCAAAACTGAAGCCAGAGCAAAGATGTTAAAGGCCAAAAAAGGCAGTCCTGAAAGGCATCCACAGCCCACCCCCATCCCCCCAAAAAAGAAGATGCACATGTTACTCACCTTCTGATAGCCTAAGATGCCAAGACTCTGAAGACAGCCAAATATCCCCAAACATTGCCCCCAGGAGAAAGCTTGTCCACTATGCCATCATCAAATTTCCCCTGACCACTGAGACAGCTAAGAAGACAGAAGACAACAACACACTTGTGTTCATTGTGTATGTCAAGTCCAACAAGTGCCAAATCAAACAAACTATTAAGAAGCTCTATGACACTGATGTAGCTTAGGTCAACACCTTGATTGGGCCTGATGGAGAGAAGAAGGCCTATGTTCAACTTGCTCCTGAATATGATGCTTTGGATATTGCCAACAAAATTGGGATCATCTAAACTGAGCCCAGTTGGTTAAGTCTAAATACAAATTTTCCTCACCATAAAACACAAAACAAAACAAGAATTGAAGCTACTTAAAATTTTAATGAGCATGGACAAACTCCTCAATACCTTAGAATTTCTCTTTCACAATTTATGGGATGAGGAAACCTTCCACTCTTCTACTTCTGTAGAAATAAAAGTGAAAACAAATTTTTATTGCTATTATTATTATTATTATAAAATACATTACAGTAACAATATATATGATAGGTTAAAGTTTCACAAATACTTTTCTTTAAAAAATTATGATTTTAGTAAAAGTTTTCAGAGATGGTTAATCACTTGGAGGAGATTGCTGATCTTTATCCCATAAAGCAGCTAGTGGACTTGAACCATATGCCTTGGGGATTAGAGAAATTTTATTCTTCCTTAAAAACCAAAACCCAGCTATGGTTGTTGAGTCAATTCTGTCTCATGGTGATCTTCCTTTGGGTTTCCAAGATATAAATTTTTTACAGGAGGCTGACTATCCTTGTTTATTGAAACAGGTGACAGTTTGAAAATTGTTGATCTTTAACTTGGCAGTCCAACACATTCATTATGCACTATGTCACCAGGGTTCCATATTCTTTCTTAAGAAGGCTAAGAAACTGGCTTTATAATAGTAAAATTGTGATGAAAACCACTAGATATGCACAGAACTGACTTCATTTTTAAACTCTTAATAAGATGCCATTCAGTTGACGATCACTCATACTGATCTTTCGAACAATAGATTGGAAGTTGGCACTTCTTGTGCCATCTTTTGCTAACACTATACTTTTCCATGCATTATGCCTTTTCCAAAGACTGACATCTGCTTACAGTATGTTAAAGTGTGTGAGACAAAGTGTCATCATCCGTACCTCTATGGAGCATTCTGGTTGCACTTCCTCCAAGAATGACTGATCTATTCTTTTGGAAGTCCTTGGCATATTCGATACACTTCACCAATACAACAATTCAAAGGCATCAACACTGCTTTGGTCTTCCTTATTCATTGTCCAAGTTTCAGATGTATATGAAGCAATGGAAAATATAGTTATGGAGAGATTTAATTAAATTCCCTTCAGATTTCCTACTCTATAAATTTATTATTCATCAGAAATTGGATTTCATATATGATATTATTTGTGTTATGGATTCAACTGTATCCCTCCAAAAGATATGCTGATGTCACGGCCCCCTAGTACCAATGAATTTTAATTTATTTTAAAATAATGTCTTTCCAGATGTAACTAGTTAACATGAGGTCATCCTGGAATATGGTGGGCTTTAGTCCAGTCTCACTGGTGCTCTTAAAACAAGAAGAGAACAGACAAAGAAACAAAGAAGAGGGAAAACAGGCAATTGAAAACTGAGACAGTGATTGTATTTATGCTGGGAAACCAAAACCCTAATAAGGCAAAGAGGAAGCTTTGTCAATCACCTAGATTCAGAAATTCTAGCTTCCAGAATTATGAAAGAACGAATTGTTTTTAAGACAGTTAGTGGCAATTTGTTTTCACAGTGTGTGTATGTCTGCGTTTGTGTGTACAGATAAGCAAAAACTAGAGAACTGAAAATCAGAGGGACCTCTAGTAGTATTTAGGGAGTTACACAGTTAACCCAAATGCTATGCCTTTCTATTGGTTTAAATCTATTTGTTACTTTGAAGAAGAAAGATGAAAAGTCTCCTCCTGTGTGTTTTATGGCCTTAGACAACTAATAGAAATCAATTCAGCTATTACTCAGTTTAATTTAATGAAACTCCAAATTTTTGTCAGTAGTGTCCAGACAATGGGATGTTTCAGGAAGATTTTCTAAACATTTTGTAGTGAGTCGAATTAACCCAACAACAATTAAACATAACAATCAAGTCACTCACATGGAATGACTATACATAAACGTAGTTTGTGGACACCTCTATCTGTTTAATTGAATATGCAAATAGGCTTTACTTCAAATGAACACACAACCATTAGACTGCTAAGAATGAGACATTTACACCAACCATTCTATGAGGGATACACTCATCTACAATGCATCTAGCCACAGAAAACATCCAATGTTAGTAGAGTAAAAGCCATTATTATTACTATTCTTGATTGTTTTTGGAAAGCCAACATTAAATAAAGCACTGATTTCTGAAGAGGAAACACCCTACCTCAATTTAGTCAAGCTTGTTTTTCGGTCACTGAACATTCTGTATTTTAAGATAAATGCAGTGTTTGTGTCACAGCTGCTCCCAGCTACCATCATGTTAAGTCTTCTGTTCTTTCATTAGACCTTATAGAGACTTGCCTTTGCTCAAGATCTCCTGTGCTCTGCTGGTGGGTCCTTTGAAAACTCTGTGACTGGGTCACATCATTCTGTCCAAGTCTACAGGATTCTTTTGCTGTCAGTACTACTTGGGCCCCTGATGTCCAGGGAAAGAGGCATGAAATCTTGCATGGAGCACACTGAAGCCTCTCTTAGTTGGCAAAAGTACATGTAGCAGCTCTTTTAACTCTCCTAGGAAGCCTCCCTCCAAGAGAAGTTCAGATCTACCATGTAGGAAAATGGCTGCCCAAGATCTAGTGAGGCAGCACTTGCATGGGGAAGGTATGCTCTGCATGGACAAATTTTATAAAGGAGTATTTTTGCTTTATTTCACCTGGTTTGTTTTATTTTGGCTATTAATCCTCCTGCTCAAAGACACTCAACTATCACTCCATGGGCCTAGTAGACTAACAACTTCTTTCTTTGGAATCTTTAGTCTTTGTTGTTTTCTTGGAGATCCTCAGGAATGGGATCAAAGGTTCTTAGTATAAATGTTACACTCAGCTTCAGACATTGGCTCTTGAAGATAGTCTACCTACTCTTTATCATTTGTAAGGAGGTCACTTATCATCCTACCAGGACAGCTCAACTCTTTTTTTGGTTAGTAAGACAAAGTCAGTTTGTTTAAGTAGTAAACTGTACAATCCTTGCAAGAATTGCATGTACTTTACTTTCATAGTTCCAGCTAATGATTTTGTGAGAGTTGCAAAACTATTACTAGTAGATCATGTAAAAGTAATCCATGTCACTAAAGAAAGCAAGTAAATTGTTTTTATTGATTTGAGAAAGTTGGATTATGAATAATGACCAAGAAACATATGACCATCCCCTACAGGTCAGTGAATGTGAGTAGGTAGAAGTAGAAAGAAATGAATTTATGGAATATTTTTATTCAAATAAACAGAAACTAGAATATATCAAAATAAACATATATTAGTGCAATTTTAAAGTTTTAAAATGTGCTAAGATTTCCAGCACATATGTTATTATATGTATGTTAGTTAAACAGTAGACAGATATATGTTATATAATTTAAGTAATATCTAATCTGGTGAGCAGAGAAACAATTATGATCTTAGTAGAATTACAGTATTCTCTCTTCAGAGCTAGTATTGAAAAAAACTGATCTGGAAAAATATATTTGATCTAATTTACAAATAATACTTATTCTGCTTTCATGGCCATAATATAGTTTGATATTTATGTATTGTATTATTTTGGAATCAAATATTTTCTAAAATAAAAATATTTCATTTGCCCATATAACATCATAATAGATGGAGAAAAGACTGACGTTGCCAATGATTTAATTTTATTTAGCTCTACAATCAACACCCAGGAGAGTAGTGGTCAAGAAATTAAGAATGTGCTGCATTGGGAAAATCTGCTCTCCAAGAACTCTCCAAAGTATTTGAAAACAATGATTTCCCTTTAAAGACTAAGATGTGCTAGGTCCAAGACATGGTATTTTTAATTGCCTCTCATGCATTTGAAAATTGAACAATGAATAAAGATGACAGGAAAATTAATGACTTCAATTTGTGAAGTTAATGAAGAGTTTTAATACACCAGAAGTACAACTAGGGTGCTTCTTAGAGCCCAGGATAGTTAAACTTTGTCTCACATACTTTGGGGGTGCTGTCAGGAGGTACCCACCAGTCCTTAGGAAAAGACATGATGAAAAACATAAAAGGTCATAAAAAAAGATCCTTAATGAGACAGATTGACACAGAGATTGCAACAATGGGCTATGAGCTTGAGATGGTAGAAACCCTAAGGATGACACAGAATAGAATAACATTTTAATCTGTTGTTCATAGGGTCATTAAGAGTTGCAATCAATTCAAGGACATTTATTACAAAAAACTTTCACTAGTTATTCTTTCTGTCTTAATGACAATCTTAACAGCATCAATCAAATATTTTCACTTAGATGTGAGGGATTTATTTGTTCTTCATTTTAGTTTAACTATTTTTATTGTTTTTGTTTTTATTTCAATTATTATTGTTATAAAGAATATAAAGAAAATAGGGAAAACACAATTGACATCAACATGACTTGGGTTTTGCTTTTTAAAAAAAATCCTGTCAAAACTTTCTCTCATTATTTTATGTGGAATCTGCTGGTTACACATTATGGATGATGGAAAATTGGTGTTGAGAGAGCCATAAACTCTTTCTTATGGGGCAGAAGCTAGACTTAGTGTTTAGAATAGTCTTTCCTGTAATCACTGGATAAATTAGCCATGAGATCTAATGTTAGCTCTTTTACTATCATTGAGATAAATCTAAATGTGGATGCCCCTGGTGGGATGTTAACTAGTCTCTTTACCATTATATATAGTTACCTTCACTGGGAACACAATTAGATTTCTTAAGAGATTACTGTAAAAGCAGTGTTTACATACTGGAAGTAGAGTACATTTTGTTGGGTTTTTTTAATTGTGATTTTAATGAAAGTTTACAGAAAGGTGGATTTCAATTCATTCAGTGTTGTACATTTTCCTCCCTAACTCCCCCAGTTCACTTAAAAAAAATTCATTCACTGTTGCATAATCCCTCCCTCCTCTCCCCTCTTCCATCAGTCTGCTTTGCTATGCATCTCTTATTCTGAACAGTTGTTATACAAATAGTACTTAATCATATATTCCTTTTAAACAGTTCTTTCCTTCATCTATTTCAATGCGGTGCTCATTACGTATCCCCTCTTTTCTTAGTTTCCCCCAATTCTCATGTCAGTCCTGTTTTATAACAGTGGTGTTATGTAGCATTTATCCTTTTGTTTGAGACATTTCACTCAGCATAATGACTTCTAGGGTCCCCCATGTTGTATAATATTTTATGAGGTCCTTGTTTTTCAGTGCTGTGTAATATCCCATTATATGAACATACCATAGTTTTTCTATGCATTCCTTTTTTGATGGGTGCTTGAGTTGCTTCTATCTCTTTGCTATTGTAAATAACACAGCGATAAACATGGGTGCACATATATCTGTTTGGGTGTCACTCTGGTTTCTTTAGAGTATATTCCTACTAGTGGAATTGCTGGTTCAAATAGTATTTCTATCTGCAACTTTTTTAGGAAATGCCATACCACCTACCACAGTGGTTGCACCATTTTATTCTCCCACTGCACCAGAACAAGACAAATATCCCTACAAATGGCCAATAGAGGAGGATCCTTTTTGGAATCTTATTTTCCATAGAAGGAACACTGATAGCACAATGGTTAATCACTCTACTGATAACAGAAAAGTAGGTGTTTAAACCCATCATTGGAGTTCTGTTGGCTTCGCGGTAAAGAATTTCACTGCCAACCCAAAGGACTATTGTTTGAACCCACAAGCTGCTATGTCAAAGAAAGATGATCAATTTCTTTCCATGCTATTTACTGTCCCTGAACATCCACTGGAGGCTCAGCCATGGGTCACTTCAGAGTTTACTGTACTCAATAATAAAGTAGATCAAAGAGCATGAAAGACTACCGGAAGTCCAGGCTAGGCAAGACATTCAATAATGGGGTTTCCCCCCCTCCTCATTTCAAGAGTCTTTCTCAATTTTCCCCTATATTTTGTGAACATTTTTATTCAATTTTCCCCACTGCTTTAGATATTAACCCTATGTAAATAATGAATATTGAATAGAAAAATCAGAAATTTTAACCAGTTTCAAACAAAGAGTAAAATATTTGCACTATTTCATTTCCTTCCCTGTAGATAGTTACGATGGTCCACTGGGAGTTGCACTGCTACCCAACTATTGCACTTCTCTGATGGTTCACCTTCATCAGAATATCTGCAGAAGAAATATGGGTGCCTTTCTAGTGGATGATGTACAGCCTCCCAAAAACCTACTGGGGAGTCAGCTATGAGTCAGTACAGACTCCAAGCTATTGACTTTTTTTTTGAAACACAGTTGCTATGCATTAAAAAAAATGTCGGTGGACACTTCCAAGTACCACATCTGGGAGACCACTCTTCTATAATAATAATTTAAAAATAAAATTACACAGAATAAAATTCTTAGATCTTTTTAAAAAATGACTTTTAATGAATTCCTTTTCTTTTTCTAGACAACATTTTAAAACACTTTATTATGGTTTCGGTGAAAGTTTGCAGAACAAATTCGTTTTCTATCCAACAATTTGCACACATTTTGTTTCCTGGAATGAGCTGTTCTCCCCTCAATGTAGCAGCACTCTTCCCACTTCTTCCTGTGTGCTCGTTTCCATTCAATTTTCTTCAGTCTCCCTTTCTACTTGCTGAGCTTTGTTTTTTGACAAATGCTGTCCTTTTGAGACCCTGTGGTTGATTGTTCTGAAAAGACTATCCACCCCTGTGTTATTATCCACTTTAAAGGCTTTTCAATTGCTTGGTTGTAAGCTGATCCCCTGCGAGAGGGTTAAGTGCCAGAACTGAAACCTATCTAAGGGCTAGGGTCTCAAGTTTTCATCCATCTCTAAAAGACCTGTAACTGTGTAGACAATGCATTTGAAAGTAAACTTACTTCACAGTTTTTCACGGAACAAGCTTTCACAGATTTTTTCATATTCATTCTTGTCTTAAAAAACGTTTGCCAAGAAAATAAGTTAAATCAGTCTAAACTGCTGCCACAAACCTTTGTTGTTAAAAATTGAGTTTACTTCCAATTTTTAGTCAACAGGCGAGTCTGTGAGAAACATTGCATATATACCATACCCTTAAGGAGAAATTCCTAGATATTAAATAGTTGAATTAAACAATGTATTTTTAAGCCTTTTGGTACATATTGAAAAATTACATGCCAGAAAAATGTGTACAGTCAGCATTTTAGGACATTCTGTAGATAGTCACGAACATTTGACTTTGGTAATTTTTAATATGTGGAGAGCTAAATTGTAGCTCTAAAATCACTAATTATTTTATGTTTATTTCTTTAATGCAGGAAACTATTGTTTTTTATATATTTAGTGGAAGCTCTTTTTTTCCATGGTGAACTGATTTGTACTTACAGTCTTTTTTAATTTCTAAAGTTACCAAATTTTCTTGACATTGTCTAGCTTTCTCAACATTTGATGGGAGGGGAAGTGAAAGAAACAGGAAAGATTTGGTGTGAGGAGCAATGTATATGAACTTTGTAAATAGATCAGTATAAAAGAAAAATAAATAAATAAATAAAAAGGAAACATAAATTCCCATCACAGGACTAACAGGCAACCTAATGATAGCTGGAGAAAAGACTGCAACTGTCAACAAATTCATCTTACTTAGATTCACAATGAACACATCTAGTACCAACAGTCAGGAGATCAGGAGGCGTATTGCATTGGCAGTCTGAAGTCAAACCTTCCACAAATTACTGAGAAGCAGTGGTGTTAGATTGAGGACTAAGCTGTGTCTGATTCAAAGCTTATTCTTCTTAATCACTGTGAATTCAACTCAAAGGCACCTAACAACATTGCAAAAAGCTTTCTTATACAGTCTCACTTGAACATTGAAGATGTTCTTCAAGTATTCTTTTTAATATATACCAAAACAATTATTGAAAATAATACTTCACTAAGTTGTAATTAAACTTAAAGTACACCTAAAAATTAATCAAGTCATTAATCTTTTCTAAACTAAGTTGAAATTCCATATTGTCAAACATTTCAAAGCTCATAGAAGCAGCAGTTAAAAAAACCAAGAGGTTTACTTCATTAAGTAAATCTTTTGTCAAGGACCTCTTTAAAATGTTAAAAAATTGAGGTTGTCAATTTAAAGAGTAACATGTGCTTAATCCAAGCCTTGATATTTTCAACCTTTGAATTGTCTTATTGAAGAAGAGTATTGAATATACTATGACTGCCTAAAAGACCAACAAAGTGCAGTTTAGAGTGCTCCTTAGAGGTAAAGTTGGTGAGAATTCGACTCATATACTTTGTGCATGTTTCCAGGAGGGACTTGTCCCTGGAAAAGGACATAATGCTGGAAAAGTAGAGTGTGAAACAGGAAGACCTGAGATGAATTGATAGTGACTGAAACAATAGGCTTGAGCACAACGGAGATAGTTAGGATAACACAGATACGTACAAGAGTTAGTTCTGTGTTTCTGTGAATTTGTGTGCACTTGACAGCATCTACCTAACAGGGAGCTTGCGTAGTTTGTTGTTAGGTGCTATAGAGTTGAATTGAACTGATAGCAATGTTATGAACAATAAATCTGAATCTTCTCTTATCCTGTGTGATCCCCCAAATCTCACTGTCAATTCATCCAGTTGGGGATCTTCTTCTCTTTCATCAACCCTCCACCTTAAAAGTGATGAACACCTTAATCTTTTAACTGTCATTATTGCTCTACAGGACTTTGGAGAGGTTCTTGACAGCAGACTTTCCCAGTACTATGTGTCTTCATTGCCTGACTACTTGTACCAAGTGTGTTGATTGTGGATCTAATTCATTGACAGGTCAATCTTTTTCCCCCATCTATCATGATGTTGCCTATCGATCCAGAGATGAGAATTTCATTTTCTTGATGTTGAGATGTAATCCATATTGAAGGTTATATTCTTTAATCTTTTGCAGAAAATACTTCAAGTCCTCCTCACTTTCAGTAACCAAGCAGGTTGTTGATGAACCTTCCTCCAATCTTGATGCCACACTCTTTATAAAAAGGTGCAGCTTTTAAAGTTATTTGCTCAGCATTATTGTAGGTATGAAGAAAGGTCACAACCCTGATGCACAACGTCCCTGATTTTAAACCTTGTAGTGTTTCCTTGTGGAAGGAGGAGTGGCGTTCACTTCCATAACAGCTTGCCTCCGGAAACCCTATGAACTTGGAGAGAGGATGAAAGGCACCCAAGCGTCAATGACTCTCCTTCATAGGGTCGCTATGAGTCGCCTGCGACTCGACGGCACTTAAAAACGACAACAACAGTGTTTCCTTGCTCTGTTCATATAAGACTTAGGTGTCTTGTTAATAAAGACATGTGTTGCCTACTCAATAGTATGCAGTTTGAATCCACCAGCAGATCCATGGGAGAAAGAAGGACAATCTCCTCCCCAGTGATTTACTCGCTCTACAAATGAGCGAATTGACAGTGAGATATTGGGGACCACACAGTGATGTACTCGAAGGTACATAACAACAATCGAACAACAATATATGAATTTCTACTTTTGGTTTTAATTGATCTCTTTTTTCTCTTGTGCCATATTTTTTTTTATTTAATGAATTGTATAATCCTTTCAAAATTAAACTGAACTATGGCTCTTTGTTAGTTTTCTGTTTAAACTATTTTATTTTATTTGAATAACTTGTTTTCTATTAACATGGATATATTAAAATGCTAATATTCTTTTTAGTTGGATGTGGCAATTTATACAGAATTGGCAAATATATTCATTTGCTATTAGATAATTTTAAAAATTAACTAAAATTATCTCATTGTATAACTTTTTTATTTTTAGTGTTTTGAGTTTTATTAGTGTTAATAACATAGTTTATTATTTCATTTTCAACCATCATCACCAGGGAGGAACAGGCGGTATTGGCAGCAAAACCAAGGAACATGATTAATTCAATTCTATGCAAATAATCACCACATCGGGTTTATTTTTCAGATGAAAGATTCTGGGAAATCACAGCACATCTAGAGTGAAAACCTGGATAGAATAAAACTTTTCCAAAGTTGTTGTTTTGTTCCTTTTCAAAATTATTTCATTTCTCTGATAATCTTTTCTCCTCTGTAAAGAATTTGCTTGTTGCTTTCTCTGTTTTAGACAAGCGCATTGATAGGAGCATCAGGTCTTAGGAATACTTATTGACTCAAGACTTACAATATAAATATGTAAAAATAAATATTTCCTTTTTTCTTTCAAATATTTATATTGGTTTGGGTGCATATAATAATATACTTTGTTTCTATTGTATGCATATTTTGTTTGAAACCATTTTTAATTTACATTGTTTCCTTCATGTACATTGTGTCTTATGCAATAATTCATTGATACTGCACTTTATATAATTAATTACTATTGATCTATGGCTATTATTACCCTGTCTTTTCAGTTCCCATTGATCTTTCCTATTTCTTCACTCCCCTTCCACTCACTAACCTCTCCTATCCTAGTGACTTCTTTACTTTGTTTTTATCCACTCCTTCCCCCTTTTCCTTTCATTTGTTCATTTTTCAAATATTCTTTTGAACATTTACACACATCTTGCTCAATTATCCATATATTTTTAAAATAATGGTTTTGTGCTATATTTGTCCTTATAAGACTGAATTATTTCACTCAGCATAATGCTCTCTAAACTCTTCTCTGTTATATAGTATTTACAAAATTGTTTTTCCTTAGTGCTGCATAGTATTCCATTTTAGGAATATATTACAATTTCTCAATCCATTCATTTATTAATAGACATTTGGGCTGTTTCAGTTTTCTTGTTATTGTGAATATCACTGCTATGAAGATAGTTGTTTATATCTCTGTTTATAACTTAGTTCTATTTTCTTGGGAGTATATTTCAGCAATTGATGATGTTGGCTACTGGTTTTGATTATATACTTTTCACTATGTTGAGGAAATTGCCATCTATTTCTATCTTATTGAGTACTGTTCTTATGTTAAACCATTCTTGCATAATTGTTATAAATCCAACTTGATCATGATGAAATATATATATTATTACTGTTGTACTCTATTGGCCAGGATTTTGTTACAGACTTTTGTGCCGTTGTTCATGAGTGGCATTATTCTATAGTTTTCTTTTTTTTGTAAAGCCTTTACATGGTTTTGTCTTAAGATCATGCTAGCTTTATAGAATGACACTGAGAATATTCCTTCTTTTTATAATTTTTTAAAAAATTTAATTAGAATTGGTAATAGTTTATCTCGGAATGTTTCAGTAGAATTCACCTGTGAAGATGTCTGGGCTAGGCCGTGTGTGTGTGTGTATAGAATCTTTTTGTGACATGGTCAATTTCTTTTTTTGTGATAGGTCTGTTCAAGTGTTCTCTATCTGTCTAAGTAAATCTGGGTAGGGTGTGGGTATGAATTTGACCGTTTTCTCTAGGTTTTCAAACTTATCAGATTGTTGGTTTTGATAGCTTACATTTTAATTTTCAAGGAACTTTAAAAATTCCATTTCTTATTTTTTTTCTATAATTATATTTTATTAATTTTCATAAACATTTACAGAGATTTTGGGTTTCCATTCATTCATTGTTGCACTATTCTCTCTACCCTCCTCCCAGTTTGTTCTTGTGCAAATGCCACAGTGCTTGTCAAAGCCAGTTCTGATTAATCTTCTTTGTCAGTGTGTCCTTTGCCATTCCCTATCACTCCTCCCTGAGAGAGACTTCTATAATCCAATAGTGTTCAAGCAGGGTGTTATTTAATGTCCACATGGGTATATTTTTGACCTATATTGTTGTTAATTTCTATTTTTATGACATTGTAGTCTGAGAAGACACTTTCACTGTTTCAATGTTTTTTAATTTGTTGAGGCTTGCATTGTGTTTACTATATGATCAGTTTTGAAGAATGTACTATGTGCACTTGATAAGAAAGTATATTGACTTTTAGTTGGGGAAAGTACCTTAGATAGATCAACAAGATTGAGTTGGCTAATTGTATAGTTTAGATCTTTCCACCTTTTTTAGTTCCTCTTGACTTGTTTTGTTTTTTGTTGACAGTGATGTTTCCTACTACTATTGCAATACTGTCTTATTATTTTTTAAAATCGGTTAATTGTTATATGTGTTTTGCAAGTATATAATTTCTTGTGTAGATGTTGACCAAGTTAAGTTTTCTTTTTGAATTTTTAGATGTATCTTACTCTATTTTCTTTCAATTTATTTTATACTGGTTTACTTACAAAGTTTGTATACATTGCTTTTCAATAAATCAAACAATCCTATGATCCTCACCCTACTGCTCCCCCCACCCCCGGCTCTTTGATACTCATATACATTTTAGTACTTATCTTTCTATTTCTACAATAATGGTCTTATACAATATTTGTCCTTATGGAACTGAGTTAGTTTACTTAGCATAATGCTCTCCACTCCCTTCCTATTTAGGTAGTGATTTTCAAAATCATTGATCTCGCATGCTGCATAGTATTCAATCATGTAAATGTAACAAAATTTCTCAGTCCATTCAATTGTGATTGGACATTTGGGCTACTCTTGCTGTGGTGAATAATGTTGCTATGAATATTGGATATATATGAATATTCTGTTTGTGATTCAGTTCTAATTTTCTTGGGGTATATTCCAAGCAGTGAATAGCTGTATCATAGGGAATTTCTATGTTCCCCTTTTTGAGGAAATGCCAAACTGCCTTATTGAGTAGTTGTACCAATTTACAACCCCACCAACAGTGTATAAGAGTTTCTATCTTGCCACATCCTCTCCAACATTTATTACTTGCTATCCTGTTAAACTTTGCCACTGCTACTTGGGTGACATAGTACCTCCTTCTGGTTTTGATTTGCATCTCCCTTATTGCCAGTGATTTGGAGCATTTCTTCGTGTATCTGTTAGCCACCTAATGTCTTCTTCTGTGAAAAGTCTTTCCATGTTTTTTAACCATTTTGTAATTATATTATCAGTCTATTTCTTGTGGAGGCCTTGTAAACTTTTGAAATAAGACCCTTGTCTGAATTAATATTGCCAAATGTCTTATCCCAGTCAGTTTTCTTTTCACTCTGTTGGAAAACGTTTCTTAAGTACTTTTCATCAATTTTATCCTCTCTACATTGTGTATGTCTGGCTATATATAGCAGTCTCTTTAAACCATAGACTAGGCCATCTATGCTTGATGTCAGTTTGTATCTGAGGAACTTTATGGTTTTGGGCTTTACTCCCAGGTCTCTGATCCTCCTTGAATTGAGTTTTGTATATGGTGTGAGGTGTGTGGACCCTGTTTTAGCTTTATTCAAGTAGCAGTCCACTTTTTTCAGTACCATTTGTTGAAGAGGTTGTTACAGCCATTAAATAGGTTTTATTTCCTTGACCATTTCACTTGACCATAGATATCTGGGTCCATTTCTGGGTTCTCAAGTCTGTTCTTTTGGTCTTGTATCAGTACCATGCTACTTACTTACTATCATTGTATAGTAGGTTTTGAGGTTAAGAAGTGCTATGCCTCCCACTTCGTTTTTGTTTTTCAGAAATGGATTACTTATTCAGGGTCTCTTTCCTCTCCAAATAAATGTCACAATATCTTTTTTGAACTCCTTGAAATGTCAATTTGGTCTGTGTATTGGTACTATGTTAAGCATGTAGATTGCTTTCATTAGGATTGTCATTTTCACAATATTGAGTCTTCCTATCCACGAACAGGGCACATGTCTCCCTTTCCTATCCACGAACAGGGCACATGTCTCCATCTCTTTAGGTATTTTATTGTGTCTTGAAGAAATGCTCTGTAGTTTTCTTTGTATAGGTCTATTTTTCTGTCTTGTTAGGTTCACTCCCAAATATCTTAATTTGTGGTTGTCTGTTGTAAATGGTATTGCTTTTTTTATTTCCTTCTCTGAGTTCTCTTTGTTACTAGAGGAATCCTATTGAGTTTTGGATATTGATCTTATATCCTGTCACTCTACTAAATTGGCCTATTAACTATAACAGGTTTTTTTTGTCAAGTCTTTGGGGTTTTCTGTGTACACTATCAAATCATCCAAATACAGTGACTCTTTAACTATCTCTGCTGCTCTGGATGCCTTTCCTGCCCCCCCCCCCGTTGTATTTCCCTAACAAGCACCTAAAGTACAATATTGGAAAGAAGTGATGACAGTGGTCATCTTTATCTGGTCTTTGTTTGCAAGGAAAATGTTTTTAGTCTTTCTTGATTGAGAATGATGTTGGCTCTTGGTTTTTCATATATTCTTTTCACTATGTTGAGGAACTTCCCGCCTATTCCAAATTTGCTGAGTGTCTTTATCAGGAAGAGGTGTTGGATTTTGTCAAATGCCTTTTCTACATCATTTGCTAAGATCATATATTGTTGTTGTTGTTGTTATGTGCTGTCGAGTTGCTTGCGACTTATAGCGACCCTATGTATAACAGCCCTGAAATCTGCTCTGTCCTGTGCCAATTGCACTGTCTCTGACACTCCCATCCCAATTATCCCAGTCACTGAATCAATACACCTCATAGAGGGCCTTCCCCTCCTGCGCTGTCCCTCCACCCTTCCAAGCATGATGTCCTTCTCCAAGGACCGGTCCTCACAACATGTCCAAAGTATGTTAGACGGAGCCTCAGAATCCTTGCTTCCAAGGAGCCACCCAGTTTAACCCTTTCCAGGATGAATCTGTTTGGTTACCTAGCAGCCCATGGTACTTTCAATACTCTTCTCCAGCACCACAGCTCAAAGGCATCAATTCTCCTTCTATCCTCCTTGGTCATTGTCCAACTCTCTGATGCATAATAAGTGATTGAAAAGACCATGGCCTGTATCAGACACACCTTAATCTCCAGAGAGAAACCATTGCTCTTCAGTAGTTTGGAGAGGTCCCTAACAGCAGCCTTTCCCATGCAAGCAAGATTCTACTGAAGATTATCCAAAAACAACTGGAACAGGACATCAGCAGAGAACTGCCAGAAGTCCAGGTTGGGTTTAGAAGGGGTCGTGGTACTAGGAATATTGTAGCTGATGTTAGATGGGTCTTAGCTGAAAGCAGAGAATACCAGAAGAATGTCTATCTGTGTTTCATTGACTATGCAAAGGCATTTGACTGTGTGGATCATAACAAACTGTGGCTCACTCTGAGAAGAATAGGAATCACAGAACACTTGATCGTGCTAATGCAAAACCTATACTTGGAGCAGGAAGCATTTGTCAGAACAGAGCAAGGGAACACTGCATGGTTCAAAATTGGGAAGGGCATACGCCAGCGATGCATCCTATCTCCATACCTTTTAACCTGTATGCAGAACAGATTATCCGGGAGGCTGGGCTTTATGAGGAGAATTGTGGGGTCAAGACTGGTGGACGATTTATCAACAATCTGCGTTATGCAGATGAACCAACCCTGTTTGCTGAAACTGAAGAGGACCTGAAGCACCTGTTGAAGAGGGTCAAGGACTGCAGCCTTCAGTTTGGAGTGAGGCTCAATGTCAAGAAGACAAAGATCTCACCTCTATACCAATTGGCAGCATCAGAATGGATGGTGAAGAGATTGAGATTGTTCACAGCTTTAGTTTGTTTGGCTCCACAGTCAACACTCTTGGCACCAGTAGCCAGGAAATTAAAAGGCGCATTGCCATGGGAAAAGTCTAAGATCATACAGTTCTTGTTATTTACTTTGTTAATATAGTTTGATTGTTTTTCTTATGTTGAACCATCCTTGCATATATCTCACACAAAACAAAAAAAATCAACTCAAGGTATATCAGAGACCTGGGAGTAAAGCCCCAAACAGGAATGTTCATAAGAGACACACTGAGATTAAGCTTAGAAGCACTAGTGCAAAGTATAAAGAGACTGCCAAATACAATCAGAAATGCACACTCTAAAGAGGATAAAATTGATGTATTGGACCTTCTAAAGAGTAAATTCAAATGTACTGGGGGGGAAACCCCTTTTCCCATAGAGTGAAAAGAAACCCTACAGACTGGGAACAAGCATTTGGTAATACCACCTCAGAGAAGAGTCTTATAACAAATGTTTACAGAATACTCCTGGGCCTCCACAAGAAAAAGACTGATGACCCAATTCAAAATGAGCAAAAATCATGGAAAGAATTTTCACAGGTGAAGGTATTTGAAAGGCAAATAAGCACATGAAGAAATGCTCAAAATCATTGGCAAGAAGAGAGATGTGAATCAAAACCACAATGAGGTACCATCTCATTCCAGTAAGAGTGGTTAAGTTTTACAGGGCAACAAGTAATAAATCTTAGAGAGGCTATGGCAAGAAAGGAACTCTTATACATTGTTGTTAGGATTGTAAAATGTTACAACCTTTCTGGAAGGCTGTTTTGCATTTCCTCAAAAGCTGAATATAGAAATTCCATATAACCCAGCTACTTCACTACTTGTTACCTGAGAAAATGAGAACTGAGGTACAAATGGAAATTTGTACACCAATGTTAATAACAGCATCATTCACCCTCACAAGAACATGGATACAACCCAAATGTCCAACCATAAACGAATGGACTGAGAAATTGTGGTACATTCACACAATGGAATAAGATGCAACACACAGGAACAATGATTTTGTAAATTATTACCTAACTTGAGAAGAACTGGACAGCATTATTTTGAGTGAATTCAGTCCCACAAGGATAAATATTGCATAAAACCATGATTGTAGAATGAGTATAAGGATCCAAGAGGGGTGGGAGATATGGGAAGCAGAGGGATGAGATGTGCATGGGGTGAGTATTGATCATGCGTTTGTACAATTTGATGGTTGAGAGGGTGAGAGAAATTTAAAGAATTTGTTCTTGAAAACAGTGTTTTCAAATTTTGTAAATAAACTAGTAGAAAATTTAAAAAAATAATTAAAAATGATTTCAGCATTTCACTATCAGATAACTTCCATATATTCATGCTGGATTCAGGAGAGAACATAGAATGGAGGATTGTACTGTTGATGTCAAATGGAGCTTGATTGAAATTTGAGAATACCAGAGAAGTGTTTATGTTTTATTTACTGTGGAAGACAGTGGTGTATTTCTATATCGTAACAAATTGTAGATAACATTTTCACAAATCATAATAAATTATGGATAACATTTTCACAAAAGATATATAATTTGTATGAGAACAAATTATGTACATATTTTAACAAATTATGGATAACATTCCAGAAAAGGTGTTAGAGTGTGTACAGCATAACAAATAATCAAAACCATTTCCAGAACATTTAATTAATGCTCATGAATGGTCTGTTGAGAGACTATGATGTTAATGTGCATCAACTTGACTGCTCATGATTTTCTGTTTTGGCAGACATGATATAGTAATTCCTTTGTTGAGATATGACCAAATAGATAATTATTTCCACGGCGAGGTCTGGTATGAAAAACAAATTTGTTGAGAATAATTTTCTCAGGTTCTCGTGTGTGTATAACACATACAGATGTCCTGCAAGGGCTCTCTTGCTTTTTTCTCATTCTAGATTACAGATGCAATCTGTATTTATACACCACCACCACCCATATTGTTGTGTTGTTTTGTACCATAGAGTTGGAACTGACACAAAGCCAGCACTTAGTGGGTTTTCAGAGTCAGTTGCACTGGAAGCGATTACCCATTCGTCCCCCACAGAGCAGCTGGTGTCCTCCTGCCTTCAGGCTATCAGTGCAGCTTCGTGCCACTAAGCCACCACATTGGTTTTCACTTCTTTACAGAAAACTCAGACTAAGGCAGAAGAAATAAATACAACATGGCTTAAATAAGGAAAACTTGTTTTTCATGGTTGTAAATTTTCATCCTATTTATTCAACATATATGCTGAAGAAATATCTGTGAAACTGGACTCCATGAAAAGGAACATAGCATCATAATTGGAGGAAGACTTATTAATAACCTAGACTCTAAGGATGGCACACTTTGTTTTATAAAAGTGAAATGGATTAAAAGAATTTAGTGTTAAACATCAAGGACTAAATTCTTCACTATAGATTATACTTTAATATAAAGAAAATTTACATATTCTGTAAAACATAATGATAAAATCAGAAAATAATTAAATAGTCAAGAGTTTTATTTTACTTGAACCTACAATTAATGTCCATGGTGGAATAATCAAGAAATCAAACAATGTGTTATATTGAGCAAATATGCTGCAGAAGACCTTATAGGGAAAACTCTGAGTTCCGAAATGCACCTGGTAGAGGCCATGGCATTTTCAGTCACCTTATACACATGAGAAAGCTATGCAGTAGTAAATTAGGTAGGCTGAAGAAGAATTGATGAATTTGGACTACATGTTTATGAAGAATGTTTAATAATCTTGGACAAGTAGAAACAAATTGGCCTTGCAAAAAGTACACCAAAATGTTTATTATGATAATGACAGTAAGTCTTTGCCTCAGAAACTTTACAATATTTGCTGAAGAGATTGATCACTGGAGAAGAATATCATATTTAATAGTTATTAGATGCTGTCAAGTTGACTACAACCCATAACGACCTTATGAGCAATGGACAGAAACTGAAAGAAAATTATCTCAATGAGATTAATACTACAGCTATAAAAATGCAATCAAACATACCTAATATTGTATGAAAGGCACAGTAATGAATAACATTTCCTTCAATTGTATATCATGTTGTTATAAATCTAAACTAACTGGAAGGCACTTAACACCACCACTAAAAACAAGTATGTTTTTCTTATGTAAATGATCATTTATATTAAGCATTTTATCATCTTACTTTCTGTTCCATTTGCTAAACAAAGTGTGTATTAAAAATGTAATCTCCTGACAATTTCTTGTTTTTGCTTATACAACAAAAACAAAAAACTGTTGAGTCAGAACCAACACCTAGCTGGATTTGCAGAGGCAATATATCAGGGTTGCCCATCTTTCTCCTACAGAGCAGCTCATGGATTCAAAAAGTGTGTCTTCAGGTTAGCAGTACAAATCCCCATAGCTGCATTTTTCCACAGTTTAAAGTATGGAATTACTTTATTCACTGGTGGTGCTACAAGCTCATTAAATTGTTTTTTCTATGTTGTTGTTGTTTTTGTTGTTTGATATTTGGTCCATGCTAAAATGATCCCCCATAATTTGTACTATATTAATTACTTCATAAGTTGAACAAACTTGTCTAATTAGCTTTGAAAGCAAGATAAAACAGTAATAGAGGGTCTATGTGAAGCGTAACCAATTGCATCAGATTGGCTTTATACACACACACACACACACACACACACACACACACACACACACACACGAAACTGCTTCCCTGCTTCCCTAAAGCTCAGGATGCTACTAACAAACAAACGAACTACACAGGGCAATGTCCATCACCATCAGCTTAGGGAAACTTGCCTTTCCTACTGAGTTGGGAGGAAGAGTTAGTTTGAGCTTAGATCTGTGTGTGGTTGGGTAGTTCCCAATTGGAGACCAAAAGAAAAAGTGAAGGGCACTATTGATTAAAAACCAAAACACTACACACAGTGTGTGTGACCAATGTGCTGGATTAATTTCCTGTGTGGTGACATCTTCACTTAGAGACACTAAGGGGGACAGAAGAAAGATGCAGAAATTTTTGCCATAGTTGAAAGTTCTAGTACAACAGCTGTAGGGCCGATTTTGGGGGAAATGTGTTGCTTATGCAATAATAATTAATATTTAAAATAGAGATATCAAGTTAAATAGCATTATATGTTTTACTATGCATGTAGCGAATGCATCCAGATGCTGACAGAATCAGAAAGCAATCATCTTCCTCAGCAGCCTATATTTGACAGGAGAACCACAAGCTGTACTTTATATGTGTACATAAAAATCACATGGCATGTGTATAGTTGCCAGTAAAACATTATTTAAAATCGCAGCTGGGATTGTTAACAGTTCTTAAATAGAGATGAGTATTTGACAGTTTGGTGATAGATACAGAATACAGAACTACAGCATCTGTTCACTTAACAGAATCCACTCTTTATTTGTTTATCCTTTAAGAAAAACTCTATAATATATGTCTGTGGGCACATTCTCAACAAAGAACAGTGTGTTTTGATGGTTTAAGAAAGAGCTGAGCAGGCAGCAAGGATTTCTGCTAAATGTCCACTATTCTGGGAGTTTATTGACAATTTCTAAAACAGCTAATCTTGGATAAAAAGATGTAAAGAATACTAAAATTGCTTATTTCCTGTTCCTTGATACAGAACAAAGCAAAAGCAGATGCACATGATCTAGGAATCATTTATATATTAAACTTTATGATTTCATTCCATGACTTTATTCATTTAAGTTGCAAAATGCTTAAAGGACAGATAACCCCATCTCAACAGTTACATGATTAAAATTTCTTGTCATTTAAAAAGAATAGAGATATGGAGCACTTGTGTGGTCTATAGGGAGTTCCATTTATAATCTAAAGGTAGCATCTCTTGTGAATTTGAATCCACCTGCTCTGTCCAAGAAAGATGGACAGTCTCTTCCTGTGAAATTTACAACCTCTTAAAAACAATTAGAACAACACATCAGCAGAGAACTGCCGGAAGTCCAGGCTGGGTTTAGAAGGGGTTGTGGTACTAGGGATATTGTTGCTGATGTTAGATGGATCTTGGCTGAAAGCAGAGAATACCAGAAGAATGTCTATCTGTGTTTCATTGATTATGCAAAGGCATTTGACTGTGTGGATCATAACAAACTGTGGCTGACTCTGAGAAGAATGGGAATCCCAGAACATTTAATTGTGCTAATACGAAACCTATACTTGGACCAAGAGGCAGTAGTCAGAACAGAGCAGGGTAACACTACATGGTTCAAAATTGGGAAGGGTGTACACCAGGGATGCATCCTGTCTCCATACCTTTTCAACATGTATGCAGAGCAGATTATTCGAGAGGCTGGGTTCTATGCGGAGAATTGTGGCATCAGTATTGGTGGAAGATCTATTAACAATCTCCATTATGCAGATGACACAACCTTGCTTGCTGAAACTGAGGAGGACCTCATGCACTTGCTGCAAAGGGTCAAGGACTGCAGCCTTCAGTATGGACTAAGGCTCAATGTCAAGAAGACAAAGATTCTCGCCACTGGACCAATTGGCAGCGTCAGGATGGATGATGAAGAGATTGAGAGTGTTCATAGCTTCACTTTGCTCGGCTCCACAGTCAACACTATTGGTACCAGCAGTCAGGAAATCAAAAAGCGTATTGCGATGGGAAAGTCTGCTGTTAGGGACCTCTCAAAGGTACTCAGGAGCAACAGTGTCTCTCTGCAGACTAAGGTGCACCTGATACAGGTCATGGTATTTGGCAATCGCTTGTTATGCATCAGAGTGTTGGACAATGACTAGGCAGGACAGAAGGAGAGTGGATGCTTTTGAGCTGTGGTGCTGGAGAAGGGTACTGAATGTACCATGGACTGCCAGGAAAACAAACAGATTCATCTTGGAGAGGATTAAACTAAGCTACTCCTTGGAGGCAAAGATTCTGGGGCTTCGCCTGACATACTTTGGACATGTTGCCAGGAGGGACGGGTCCTTGGAGAGGGACATCATGCTTGGGAGGGTTGAGGGACAGCGTAGGAGGGGAAGACCCTCTATGAGATGGATTGATTCGGTGACTGGGGTAATCGGGATGGGTGTGTCAGAGGCGGTGCGGTTGGCGCAGGATAGAGCAGAGTTTAGAGCTGTTGTGCATAGGTTCACTATGAGTCGGAAAGGACTCGACGGCACATAACAACAACAACTTAAAACCCAGTTGAGTGTCACCTATGAGTTGGTTCCAACTCTCCAGCAGTGACTGAGCTAATGAGTGAAAAGATAGGAAAGGAAGCTGGAGGTATAAGCCGAGTTGGAACAACATCCTTCACTAACTTGTTTTCAGAGCAGCCTAAGATGATTTCTAGAGCCTTTATAAGATCTCCTGTCATGTCCTTTGTGTCGAGTAAATGTTATTTTATAATTTTGTTGTATAATCTTGTCCAGATACAGATAATATGTATACTTTTTAAATATAGTCCAAAAGTCTTTGTCATTGTTGTGTGTTGTTTAGGTGGAACTGACTTATAGTTGGTATTTCAGAGGTAAATAACACAAGAGGGGATTGTCCATCTTTCTCTTGCTGAGCACCTAATGGATTTGAACTGCATGCTTTTGGGTTGGCAGCACAGGTCCTGACAACTAGGCCATCAAAGTTCAAAAAATTGTGGTTAACATTGAGAAAAATGAGAATCTCAGATTACTTACTGTGCTCATACAAAACCTGTAACTACACCAAGAAACAGTTAACTGAACAGAGCAACAGCGCAGTGCGTGATTTAAAATCAAGAAAGATATGCATTAGGGATATATCCTTTCTCCATATCTATTCGATGTATATGCTGATAAAATCATTTGAGAACCTGGACTTTATGAAAAAAATTATGGCATCAGGATCTGAGGCAGCCTCATCAACCTGTGCTATGAAGATAACACAATCTTGCTCACTTAGAGTGAGGAGGACTTGAAGCAATTGTAGAAAATCAAGGACTGAAACCTTCAATATGTATTACATCGCAACATAAAGAAAGCAAAAACCATCATCACCTGTTCAATAGGCAACATCATGACAAAAGGAGAAAAGATTGAAGTTGTCAATGATTGTGTCATATTTGGATCCACAGCCATCACTCCTGGTACTAAGGAGTCATGCAACAAAAGGACAAATTGCATTGGGAAAATCTGCTGTGTGGAACCTCTTCTGACTGCTAAAAACAACAATGTCAGTTTGGGAAGTACGGTGCATCTGATTTAAGCCATAGTCTTCTCAATTGCTATGAATCTGATAGTTGGAAAATGACTGAAGATGGGTTGTAGTGTTGGAGCAATGTAGTGAATATCCTATGGATTACCAAGAGAACAAATAGATCCGTCTTGAAGAAAGTGAAATAAAAGTACTCCTTAAAGTCAAGGATGATACAACTATGTCTCACATACTTGTGAGGAGGTGCCAGTCATTGGACAGAGACATCATGCTTGGAAAGGAACATAGTCAGTGTAAGAAAGGAAGACACTCATCAAGGTAGATTGACATAGTTACTATTATAAAGGGCTCAAGTGTGTCAGAGAGGGCAAGCATGCAACAGGATATGGCAGAGCTCAAAGCCATTGTTCATAGTCTACTGTCTTAAAAGTGTCCTGTGGACAGCCTGGACCAGCAGGGAATGAAGAAAAGCGCTTTGTGGGCCACCATATATGCAGGTAACCACTGATCAAAGAGACTTGGAGAGGAAAGGTCCTAGTAGCATTCTTGAAAATTTCCCAGCTCCCCAGGGTCTTTGCTGGCTTAGGGGGGAAATAACCTCTCTCATTCAGCTCCAGAAGAGGACACAGACAGAAGCAGCCAACTTTACCTACTGCTAGCGCTAACAGCCTTCTACCATCAAACTGTAGGACAGTACAGAGAAAAGGGCCCATCATAATTGGACAAAGAAAAAGACCCCAGCTCCCTGTCTCTCCAATTGGATGAGAATAACCACAGGAAATGGGGAACAGAACCACGCACAGACCACCAGCACAGAAGATTGCCACTAGGAAAATGAATTAGCAATAATGCTTTAAATCTGCAACTCTACCAATAGCACCATAAACATAAGAAACTCACAATTACTTTCGCAAAGTCATAATAAGAGAGGAATACCCCAGAAACTGTATCACATATACTAAGAACTTCATGTAATGTCAAGGAAGCAGCAGACAAGATCAAATATTATGAAAAAAAATAAAGACCCAACAAAAGAAAAACAAACAAACAAGCTTTTCACTTTCTTAGAAATGAGAGTTAAGATTTCAAGATTTTATACATACACACACACTTGTGTGTGTGTGTATGTGTGTTTGTATATATGCATATATAACACATCATTATATATATATATATATATAAAATTATGATACATTTATTGTTGTTATTTTATGCCATTGAATTGGAATAAAATTTACTCACAGTTGACCCTGTAGTAGTTTACAGAGGTATTAAATCACACATGAAGAGACTGTTCATCTTTCTCCCATGAAGCATCTGGTGGATTAGAATCATATGTCTTTGGATTGGCCATGGCAACATTTTACCACTAACTCACCAGGAAAAAAAGAAGGTAGTTTTTTTTCCTCTCGCGTCTCAATCCATGACAAATGTTATAGCAACAGATGGGCAAAACACAAAAAATTCAACTAAGAATAAGAGTATGTATATACTTTACTTATAAAAAACTGATGAAAATTAAAATACATAAATAAAATATACTGAAAAATATCTGGAAGCTTAATGGTAAGGAATAGTGCTGCCAACCCAATGACTGTTGTTGTTAAGTATCATCAAGTAGAGTATAACTTACAGCAATCTTATGAACTTGTCTTATCCTGTGTCACCCTCACTATCTCTGACACACTGGAGCCCAGAACTTCAGTCAGCGAGTCAACACAGCTGGCTGAGGGTCTTGTTCTCTTTCGCTGTACCGTCCCTATTCCAAACATTATCCCTTTCTCCAAGAATTATCTTCCCCTAGCAGCATAAATTATGTGAGTTGAAGCTATATCATCTTTGTCCCCAAGAAACACTCTGGCTGCACCTTCTTTAAGGCATATCTGTTTGTTCTTTTGACAGACTATAGGATAGTCAGAAAACCTTTCCAACACCACATTCAAACGCATCAATTCTTATATCATCTCCATTCATTATCCAACTCTCAGCAATAAAGCAAATGTTTTAAAAGACC
>NW_006399938.1:1606061-1607219 GCF_000299155.1 Elephantulus edwardii | reverse complement strand
GAATTTGGTATCTGGATTGGGATTCCATTGAACATGTAGATTGTTTGTGGTAGGATTTTCATTTTCACAATATTGACTCTTCCTGTCCAAGAACAGGACACTTTTTTTCCCTTTCCTTAGGTCTTTTATTGTGTCTTGAAGAAATGCTCTGTAGTTTTCTTATGTACATAGGGTTTTTGAAGCCCTGCTGTTTTAAAAGTGGATGGCCAATCTTCTTTCTAGTCTGTCTTAATTTGAATGCTCATATTTAAAAGATTATGTGACAGACAAGTATTTTACAGAAAAGAACAGATTACAGATATTTCCCAGTTTTAAAATAACCAATAGATTAGATTCAGCGTTGTCCCCATCCTTGACACGAGTGTCTTGACCACCTCTTTCCCTGCTCTACCAGCATTCACTTCTACTCCCACCTGCTCGATTCAACACATATCTCCTCTATCCAGCTTTAGATGAGATGGTTTATATCTCAATCTTTCTGGCTTCTGTGATTCTGAAAGCCTTAAGCTGTTGCCAGTTTCTTCTGCTACAGACAGTATGTCTTGAGTTTAGGGGATGACAAGTCCAAATACCATGTACTATTATCAAGGAAGATTTCCTGTCTCAGAAGGTTCTGAGGGGAAGTACTTTACCTCGAACTTCTGTTCCAGGAATGACTTCTTGTGGCTTAGGGCCACTTCTCCACCATTTGTACTACATTGTAATTATAATGGAATAGTTCCCTGAGGAGAGTGATGGATCCTATAGTTTTGATATTGCCATGATTCGTGAACCTTAATTAATTACTCATAGGCATATTTTAAAATCCAGTTACAATTTATTCATTTATTAATTCACTAATTCATAGAGTAGCAAGTGACTCAATGGCTCATAACAACAACAAAAATTCATAGCAATAATTTCAATTTATCCTTGTTTCAATAATTCCATATTGATTCATTAATTCTACATCTCTATTCATAAATACATCACAACATATTGATTCATTAATTCATATCAAGCATTAAAGAGTTATTTGAAATTTATTTATATTGCAATTCATATATTCATATTGATGCAACTTATAGGATAGTGAGAAACACTATCCCCTAAGAGCCCAACTGATCTCTTCCTTTCAGTCTCTCATAGCCACTAGTGCAGACGGGATCCTTGGCTGGT
>NW_006399938.1:1601427-1603086 GCF_000299155.1 Elephantulus edwardii | reverse complement strand
TCTCCTTTAAAAGTAAACCCAAATTTCTAGGTCTATAGGAAATAACAAAGCCCGTTTTTTTTCCTATGCATTCCTCACTATCATAATAAAATATGTTGATATAGGTAAACAAGTTAAAAACTATGTTGATATAGGTAAACAAGTTAAAAACCCTAACATTTATCATACATGTTTTTTTTTGTTTGTTTGTTTGTTTACTTTTATCGCATTATTTTTACGTGTACCGTCAAATCAGATCTGACTCGTACAGGAGGAGATTGCCCCCTCCTTCTCCAGCAGAGCATCTGGTTGATTTGAACTGTGTACCTCTGGGATTGCAAGGTAGCATCTTGCCACTAGGCCACCAGAGCTCCCTACATGTTTTATACGGTGAAATGGAAAAGACAGTAGATTTGATGACACTTGTGATCTACTTAACTTGCCTATGATTCAATGCCTTTTTCTGCAAGAATTTTTTTCTAAAACTTTCCCCCAGTGTGTTCTTACTCCAAGAGTCTGAGGATGATTCTCCTACAGTGAATATATTGTGACCATAGACATAATTACACATCAATTTTCTGTGTACATTTGCAACAGCCTTAACCAAAGACTTTCTAGGATGTTTCTATCACTTCTAGGTGATAGAAGAAAGGTGTTTAAGGATAGTCAGATTGAAAATGTCTGCATTTCATGAGTATATAGTTGACACAACCACCATAATTAGTTTTCCAAATGTTTAGGTTAAATTATTTATTTTTTCATTAGCTGTATAAACACAACATGTGTGAATGAGGTAAATTGAAAAAAATCTACAGCATTAGTGAAGATATAAAATTTTAGAAGAAGTTTAGGTTCTTTCTTAATGAACATCATAAAAATAAATAGGAGAACAGAATGGAGGAAGTCACTCTAATACACTTTTAAATGTGTGGTATTTCTCATCGTTAGCATGAAGAATAAATTTCATATCTACTTTGTATGCAGCCAAATGTGCTATGAAATATTATTTATGTACTTGACAGATTCCCAAGTATAGCATCAGCCTTGCTAAAATATCCACTGGCACGAAATTGCACTTCCAAACTTAGCGTTAGGTTGATAGCATTTTTCTGAGCCTAGCAAAAAATGACCAGACAAAATTTCAATGCATGAATTTCTAAAAGATCTGATACTTATCTCCACATTTTCAAGATGTAAATTTCCTGAGTGTGAAACCAATATACACATACAATCTTTGACATTTGGGCCATAAAAAAGTGGAAAAAATAGAAACGTGACTTTGATACAGCATTAACTTGTTGATCTGCTTCAGGAAAACTCAATAGGTTTATTGTATTCTATCGTTCTGTTAGCTGTGACTTAATGGTACCTCACTCATTGCTGTCCGTTTAAAACTGACTCATAGCTGACCTTCCATTGAATTTCTCAGATTATACATTCCCCAGATTATACATTCACAAATTTGGACCACATAGCCTTTGGGTCCAGAACAACTTCCTATTGACTATCCTACCAGAACTCACCAATGGCACCTAAGAAGAACTAATAAAATTATTAAAAATTGTTAACCTTGAGAAGAATGGAAATCCAAGAAAACTTAACTGTGCTCATGTGGAACCTAAACCAGGACACAGTAGTTAGAACAGAGCAAGGAAACACTGCATGGTTCAGGATCAAGAA
>NW_006399938.1:1586940-1601022 GCF_000299155.1 Elephantulus edwardii | reverse complement strand
TCCTGGCACCAACAGTCAGGAGATCAAAAGATTGCACATTGAGAAAGTGTGTTGTAAGGGACTTTTCCAGAATTCTGAAGGGCAATGATGTCAATCTGGAGACTAAGGTGCACCTGATCCAGGCTTTTGCAATTACTTACTTTTTGAGAACTGGCTAATAATTAAGGTTTGTAGATTGACTTGTGGTGCTGGAGAAGTGTTGAACATATTGCAGACTTCCAGGAGAACCAACAGTCTGTCCAGGAGAGGGTGAGACCAGGCTACTCCATGGATGCAAGGATTTTGAGGCTCTGTCTCACATAACTTGGGAAAGTAAACAGAAGGGCCCAATCCTTGGAGAGGGACATAATTCTTGGAAGGGTGGAGGGACAGTGCAAGAGAGGAAGACCCAGAATCACATAGATTGACTCAGTGACTGAAGAAATGTGATTAGGTCTATTAGAGACAATAAGATTGGCTCAGGATAGAGCACATTTCAGAGCTAATACGCGAAGGGTTACTATGAGTGGCAGTCATCTCAATGCCACATAACAACAACAACAAGAAGAAGTCAGATTCAAAGGAAATAACATTGAGATTAAAATTTAATATTAAAATATACTTGGAGTAGACCAACAGATATGGCAATTTAAGTTGGAGCCCTCAAATTTGAAAACACAAGGGAGAAAGGATAGTTATAAGAAGAAATTAACAATTGGAATGTGAGAAGCATGACTGTATGAAAACTAGATATTGTAAAGAAAGAAATGGAACACATAAATACTGATATATTGGGTATCAGTGAAATGAGATGGATTGGCATGGGGCATTTTGAATCTTTTGATCATACGATCTATTATGCTGGAGAAGAAAAGGTGAAGAAAAAGGGGGTTATACAAAATTGTGAGTGATAGGATAATATCCATATGCACTATCATTCAAATTTATGCACCAGCAACCAGAGCCAAAGAGGAGGAAATAAAAAGAATTAGCTGACACAGAATTTCAAGAAACAACATATGATCAAGAGAAAATGGTAATGAAGAAAGAAGTGCAGGCTGCTCTGAAGGACTTGGCAAAAATTACAGGCCCAAGAATTGATGGAACACCAATTGACATATTTCAGCAAGCAGATGCTGACCTGGATGTGCTCACCAAGTTGTGCCATGAAATCTGGAGAACAGTTACTTGGCCAACTGACTGGAAGAGACCCATGTTTATTCCAGTTTCCAAAAAAAGGTGACCCACCAGAGTTTGGAAATTGTCGAACAATATCACTAGTATCACACAGTAGCAAAATCCTGCTGAAGAATTTCCAGAAATGACTGGAACCATACATTGACAGAGAACTACTAGAAATATAAGCTGGGTTTAGAAAAGGTCATGAAACTAGAGACATTATTGCCAATGTTAGGTGAATCTTGGCAGAAAACAAAGAGTACCACAAGATTGTCTATCTGTATTTCATTGACTATAAAAAAGCATTTGACTGTGTGGATCACAACAAATTGTGACCAACCTTGAGAAATATGGGAATCCCACAACACTTAATCTTACTTACGTGAAATCTATACTTAGACCAAGAAAAAGTCCTCAGAACAGAGCAAGGAAAACAGCATGGTACAAAATCAGAAAAGGAGTGCATCAGGGAGGCATCCTGTCCCCATACCTTTCCTATCTGTATGCAGAACAGATCTTTAGGGAAGCAGGGCTTTAAGAGGAGGAATGTGGCATCAAGATTGGAGGAAGATTCATGAACAACATACGATATGCAGATGACACAACCTTGTTTACTGAAACTGAAGCTGACCATTGCTGAAAAAGGCCTGAAGCACTTGCTGCAAAAGGTCAAGACTTGTAGTCTTGAATATGGATTGAAGCTCAACATCAAGAAGACAAAGATTTTCACCACTGAACCAACTGGCAGCACCATAATTGGTGGAGAAGAGATTGAGGTTGTTAGCAGTTATAGCTTACTCGGATCCACAATCAACACTTTTAATACCAGCAGTCAGGAAATCAGAAGACTGATTGCATTGGGAAAATCTGCTGCCAGGGACCTCTCCAGAGTACAGAAAAGCAATGATGTCCGTCTAGAGACAAAGTTGCTCCTATTCCAGGCCATGGTCTTTTCAATTACTTGTTATGTTTCAGAGAGCTGGACAGTGACTAAGGATGACAGAAGAATAGATGTCTTCGAGTTGTGGTGCTGTAGAAGAGTTTTGAACACACTATGTACTGCCAAGAAAGCAAATTGGTCTCTTTAACAGGGCAAAACCAAGTCTCTCCTTGGAGGCAAGGATTTTGAAGCTTTATCTCATGTACTTTGGGCACATGATCAGGAGAGTCTGGTCCTTGGAGAAAGAGATCAAGCTCAGAAGGGTGGAGGGATAGCACAGAAGAGGAAGACCCTGTGTGATATGGATTGATAAAGTATCTGGGGCAACTGGAGTTCGGGTGTCAAAATTAGTGAGACTGGCTCAGGACAGGGAAGGGTTCAGAGATGCTGTATGTAGGGTCGCTATAAATTGCAGGCAACTCAATAGCCCATAACAACAAAAGCATACTATATTGATTGTTTTTTGTTGGTTTTTTTTTTTAATTTAAGCCTCTTATATAGAGGCAACGAGAGCTCGTGGAGGGCCTTTGTATTTAAAAGTGTGTTGATATTATATTTTAGAGAAATATTCTTCTAAGTGGTACAGCACTCTTCTGTCAATATGCTGTACTTGGTAATCTGGGGTTGCTGTGATGCTAAATCTTGTGCCATTAGGGTGTCAAATGCTGTAACAGTTACCCATGGTTGCCAGTGTTTGTTAGAACTCCCAAGTTTAAGACAGGTTTGGAAGGAGGAGCGGCATCCATGTCCTAAACAACATACCTCTGGAAATTCTATGAACTTTGATAAATTACTATAGTTATAGAAAGGCTTCTGGCCTTTTGTCCATAAGTTCGCTATGAGTCATGGTCAACTTGACAGTAATCTACAACAACAACAATAACAACATTATTATTAAATTATACAATAGCTACTACTTCCTTACAGTCCCATGAACACTTTTAAATTTTCATGAAAAGGAATAAATAAATAGAGCTAAGTATTTAAACAACATAAATTTAAGGCATATTTTCTAGACTAAACACATAGGGAAAAACAGAACATTACAATTTCTATTTTAGACTTATTAATATTCATTGTGTTAAGCAATAGTAATCTAAACTTTAAAAGTAAAGCTTACTATGTGAGGTGTTTGTTTTGTTTTTTTTTTAAAAAAAGTAAAAAATATCCCAAACCGACTAAATAGGAGAATCCATTGACATTTGAATGTCAACAGCTTAGTTCTTCCAATTGAATCCAAAATTTATTTTGGTTCTATTTTTCCATTTCAGTATCCACCCTTGTCAGATTCATATTTTAAAAAAATATAATAACATAGTGCTCTGTTAAGAAGCTAGGACAATGCCAAACCTAGAAAAACCTATGAAGTCCAGCTTAGTGAAGTAAATTTCTTGTTTTAGAAGCTGAAGGATAGTAATTAAAAACAATTACAACAAAGTCTTTACCTGCTTTGCTCCTAAGATCTGAAATATCTTGAAGTCAATGTAGCCAGAAAAGAAACAATTTATATCTGGGAATCAAATAAAAACCCTTTTCTTCAACTCCTTTTGTTGGATCAGAATCGATGGTAAACAAGTATTTTGTGAAAGAGTTCTAACCACTTAATGGTAAATTGTCCTGCCAACCCAAAATCGGATGATTCAAATCCACTACCTGCTCCACAAGAGAAAGACGATATGAGCATTTTCCCCTCTGTAATTTATAACCTGTGAAAACCTGTAGGAGGATCATCAGCTATGAGTTGGGGCCAAATATATGACAAATAACCATAACATTATTTTATGGTCTGAGATAGATTTCAACCTAAACTAAGTACTTCTGTCACTGATAAATCATCAAGGAAATTTTAGTTGGCCCCATCAAGGACACATAAAGTTAGTTGTTAGGTGCCAATGATTTGACTATGGCTCCTAGGGTCCCTATATACAACAGATCTGAACTTTGTCCTATCCTGCAACATCTTCCCAATCTCTGTTATGCTCAATCCCATTGTTTTAGGCCCTTTGTTGTACATGTCAATCCATCTTTTTTTGAGTTCTCCTTCTTTCTCTGACTTTCCACCTTTCCCAGAATAATGTCTTTTTCTAGTAGCAATAAGATAATTGCTGACTTGAACTTCTGTTTCATTGTAAAATTTTAAGAGAGCACCTGAGCATCTAGTACCAGACAGCAATGTGCACAGTAACTGATTCTAAGGCAAAGCATTAAGGCTTTGAAGGTTTAGCTTTCACTAGAGCTGTCACCATCACATTGTTATAAATACAACCCAAAGCAAATCAGAAAAATTCTTACTAGGGAGTGTGAAGAATAAGCTATTGTTATGTGCAGTTGAGTTGAAAAGCACTCATAGACTGTAAATCATAAGGGTAGAGATTGCCTTTCTTTAGTGAAACGGTAAATTTCTACGGAAAGGTGCCACTTTACATTTGTTTGGCAGCCCAACTTCTTACCACTATGCTACCAGAGTTTGAAGAATATAGTAGGTTTTCTTAACTTATGAATTCCAACAAATTTCCACTTCCTAATTAAATTAGCTTAATTGGAGTAGTCAGGTAAGCATAATGAAAATTTTAATTCACAATATTAGTTAGCACTTATTTAGAGTATATAATGAATCAAGCACAATAGTAAATGCCTAGTTTGGAATATTTCATGGTAAACCTTTCTGTACCCTCTTTCATGTTAGAGAATAGCTGAACAACAACAACATCAGTAATATTTAACAAATAAACATATCTGATTTGTGGGGCTAACCTGTATGTTGACATTTCTAAAACTTGTTTTACTGTGGTTAGGAGACGTTAAGTCAAATATGACTCATAGCAACCTTATAAGCAGCCAGTCAGAACTTTCCCCTGCCTTGTGCCATTCTCACCATCTCTGAAACACTCAAGCCCATCGCTGAACTCACTGTGTCAATCCATCTCATTGGAGGTTTCCATCTCCTTTGCTGACTCAACCATTTTTTCCTAGTATGATTTCCATCTCCCATGAAGAGCCTTACCTAGTTACATGTCCAAAATATACAAGATGAAGCTTTATCATCTTTGCCTCCAAGGAGCAATCTATTCATTTTCTTGGTAATCCATAGTATTCGGTACACTTCACCAGCACTACAACTCAAAGGCATCATTCTTCTGTCATTCTCATCTATTGTCAGCTCCCTGATGCATAGTTGGTCACTGAGAAGACGGTAGCCTGAATTAGGTGCACTGTAGTCTTCAAACTGCCATAATTTCTCTTCAGCATGCTGGAGAAGTCCCTGACAGTGGATTTTCCCAATGTAATGCATCTCCTGATTTCTTGACTACTGGTACCAATGGTGTTGATTATTGATCCAAAAATGATAAAAACATTGACAACTTCAATACTTTAATCTATCATAACATTGACTGTTGGTCCTGTGGTAAAGACCTTTGTTCTCTTGATGTTGAGATGTAATCCATACCAAAGGCTACAATTCTAGATCTTCTGCAATAACTACTTCAAGTCTTCCTCATCTTCAGCAAGCAAAGTTGTGTCATGTGCATAATGAAGGTTATTGATGAGTCTTCCTATGGTCCTGCTGCCACATCCTTCCAGAATCCAGCTTCTCAAATTAGTTGCTCATCATACAGTTTGAATAGGTATGGGCAAGTAATACAACCCTGAAGTATCCTTTCTTAATTTTTTAAATTTACTTTACATAATGATTTAATTACAAAGTTCGAATACATTGTTATTCACATTGCATAATTCTCCATTTCCTTCATCTCCCCTAATATCGTGAGACCCTATGATTAACATCCTTCCTGGCTATGCTCACCCTTCAACTTCCGTTCCCAACTCCCCCCCTTAGATCTTCATGCTTATTTTTCAATAATTATTTTATTCAGTATTTGTCCTTATGGGTCTGTTAGTTCACTCAGCATGATGGTCTAATCTCTCCCAAGTTAGGTAGTAATTTACAAAATCTTTATTCTTCCGTACTGCATAGTATTCCATTGTGTGAAGGTACATTTATTTCTCAATCTGAGTCAATCCATCTCATCACTGGTCTTCCCCTTCTGTGCTGTCCCTGCACCCTCCCAAGCATAATGTCCCTCTGCAAGGACTGGTCCTTTGCAGCATGCAAAAGTATGTCAGATGGAGATTCAGAATACTTGCCTACAAGTAGCAGCAGGGTTTCACCCTCTATAGGATGAAACTGTTTGTTCTTTTAACAGTTTATGATATATTCAGTACTCTTCAATACACCACAGCTCAAAGGCATCAATTCTCCTTCTATCATCCCTAGTCATTTTCCAGCTTTCTGATGTGTAGCATGTAATTGTGAAGACTATGGTCTGGATCAGATGCACCTTAAACTTCAGAATGACATCATTGTTCTTCAGTACTCTGGAGATGTCTGACAGTAGACTTTGCCAGTGTAGTTTTTTTGTTTGTTTGTTTGGTTTGGTTTGTTTTTTATTTCCTGGCTGCTGATACCAAAAGTGTTGATTGTGTATCCAAGTAAACTAAAGCTGTTAACAATTTCAATCTTTTCACCATCTATCATGATGCTGTTACTTGGCCCAGGGGTGAGAATCTTTGTTTTCCTGATGTTGAGCTTCAATCCATATTGAAGGCTGCAATTCTTGATCCTTTGCAGCAATTGCTTCAGCTCTTCCTCAGTTTCAGCAAGTAAAAGTTGTGTCATTTGTATAGCACAAGTTGATGATGAGTCTTCCTCTAATCCTGATGCCACATTTCTCCTCATAAAGACAAGCCTCCTGGTCGATCTGTTCCACATAGATTGAAAAGATATTGAGATAGGACACACCCTTTCCGATTTTAAACCATACAGCATTTCCTTGCTCTGTTTTGACAACTACCTCCTGGTCCAAGTATAGGTTTAACATCAGCACAATCAAGTATTTTGGGATTCCCATTCTTCTCAGAGTCAGCCAGATTGCTGTGATCTACACAATCAAATCCCTTTGAATAGTCAATGAAACACAGATAGACATTCCTTTGGTACTCTCTGCTGTCAGCCAAGATCCTTCTAACATTAGCTACAGCCTCTTCTAAACCTCGTCTGCACATATGGCAGTTCTCTGTTGATGTGCTGTACCAGTTGTTTATGGATAATTTTCAGCAGAATTTTTCTTGCACGCAATATTAATTGTATTGTTCAATATTTTCTGTACTCTGTAGGGTTTTCTTTCATTTGAATGGGAACAAATTTCTATATCTTCTACTCAGTTGGCCAGGTTGTTATCCTCCAGATTTCTTGGCACAACTTGGTGAGCGCATCCAGGGCAGTGTCTGTTTGTGGAAATATGTCAGTTGGGATGCCATCAATTTCTAGGGCCTTGTATTCCCTCCCCACCCCTTCTTTCAGAGCAGTTGAAATTTCCTCTTCATCACCACAGGCTCTTGCTCATATGTTGTTTCATGAAATTTTTCTGTGTCAGTCCATGCCTTTTGGTGCAGTGACTCTGTCCTTCCATCTTCTCTTAATGCTTCCTGAATACCACTCAATATTCTGCCCACAGTATTTATTATTATTATTAATTATCATTGTTAGTAGTATTAGTAGTTGTAAGTAAGCATTACAACTCAAGTCTTGAGAAATGCTAAGCGAGTTCGACCCTTTTGATTTTCTGACTCCAGCTCTTTGTGCATTTCATTGTTATACTTTGCTTTGTCTTCTATTCAGCTACTTAATATTTTGATTTCCAAATAAAGATATGTACCCCAACGTTCATTGCAGCATTACTCTCATTGCAAGAACATGGAAATGGCCAAAATGGCCAACCAAAAACAAAATAAATGAAAAATTCTGGAGATTGTACCATATACACTTTAGAAGAAACTGAATTGAGTTTCAGTTGGGCGCAGTACCCTGAATACATCCACAAGGTTGAATTGGCTGATTTTATAGTTTAGATCCCCTGCATCTTTGTTGTGTTTCTTTGGCTTGACCTATCCTTTGGTGATAGTGGTATACTGCAATATCTTACCATTATTGTGGTGCTATTTCTTTCTTGAATTCTGTTATCAGTTGTTTTATGTACTTTGCAGGTCTATCATTTGGTGCACAAAGGTTGACCAAGATTTTGTCTTCTTGATCTCTTATGCCTTTAATCAGTATGTAATACTCTTACTTCTCTTTCATGGTAGTTTTATTTCTAAAATCTGTTTTATCAGGGAATAGGACTACCACTCCTGCTATTTTGAGGTTGGCATTTGCTTGGGTTTGGTGTCTGTTTTTTTTTTTTCCAGCCTTTGATTTTGAGTCTGTTTTTTCTATCCTTTTTTGAGATGTGTCCCTTGTAGGCAACATATTGATGGACTTTGGTATTTTTATCCATTCTGCCTCTCTTTTTCCTCTTAATTGGCACATGCAGGCATCAATCTTATTGTCTCTGACACACCTACCCTCATTACCCCAATAACTGAATCAATCCATCTCATCAAGGGTCTTCTTCTCCTGGGATGTCTCTCCACCCTCCCAAGTGTGACATCCCTCATCAAGGACTAGTTCCTCCTTGCAATATGTCCAATGTATGCCCGATGAAGTTGCTGTTATTGTCAGGACAAGTTTTCCTTTTGCCATTTTGTCATGTTTCTTTTTCTGTTATTCATGTTTACTATGGTCTATGTACTTTTCTTTGGCATCCCTATGTGAAGGAATTCACTTAAAATTTCTTATAGTTTTGGTCCTGTTTTCACAAATTCCTTAAGTTACTTCTCTGCAAAGGATCTAATTTCTCCTTTATATTTGAAGGAGAGCTTTGCTGGGTATAGGATCTTTGTCTGGATATTGTTTTCTATCAACTTTATGTATATGTGATCCCATTGTCTTCTAGGTCACATGGCTTCTGCTGAGAAATCTGAACTTAATCTTATTGTTTACCATTTGTAGGTAACTCTTTGCTTTTCTGATGTTACTTTTAGAATCCTATTCTTATCTTTTAATTTGGAGACTTTGACTATGATATGTCTTGGAATTTTTCTTTTTGGGTCTAGTCTATTTTATGTTCCCTATGTTTCTTGAATGTGGATTTTCCCATTCTTCACAATACCTGGGAAGTTTTCTTCTAGAACTTCTTCCACAATTTTCTCAGTGATTTCCTGTCACTCTCCTGTTCTTGAATTCCAATCATAGTTATGTTACTCCTTTTGATGTCCTTCCACTTGATTCTAGTATTTTCTTTGCATCTCATCTTTGATTTTTCTTCTAGTAAGTTTTCAGTCAGACTCTTGTCTTCGAACTCACTAACTCTTTGTTCTATCTCTTCATGTCTACTTATTCTTTCTGAATTTTAAACCACAAAGTATTCCCTTCCTCCAGTTGCATGACAGCCTCTTGATCTAGGTGTAGGTTTCCCTGAGCACAATTAAGTCTTCTGAAATTCTCATTCTTCTCAATGTTCGTCATAATTTTTTATGATGCACATAGTCAAATACCTTTGCATTGACAAAAAAAGTACAAATGGACATCGTGGTATTTTTCACTTTGAGCAAGGATCCATCTGACTTTGAACAAGGATATCCCTGGTGCCATGGCCTCTTCTAAATCCTCCTTTAACTTCCGACAGTTCCCTAGGTACTCTTCTAGCCATTTCTCCCCTCACCCTTAGACCGATTTCTTTATTGCAGGAATGTTCTAGCCATTTTGAATGATCTTCTTGATTTAAAAGGTTTTTTGTTACATGTGGTATTAATTGTTCAGTATTGTTTTATAATTTCCACATTCTGTTGGATTATCTTTCTCTGGAATGGGAACAAATATGTAGCTCTTCCTGTCAGTCAAAATTTTCTGGCATAGACTAGTGAGCACAGAGTTGCATCTGTTAGTTGAAACATATCTTTAGTATCCCATCAACTCATTGAGTCTTATTTTTCGCTAATGTCGTAAGTGCACCTTTAACTTCTTCCTTAATTATCATTGGCCTTTGTTTGTATGTTATTTCCTGAAATTTTTCAGTGCCAACTAATTCTTTTGGTACAGTAATTCTGTGTATTCCTTCCATCTTCTTTTGATCCTTCCTTAATCATTAAAGATTACAACCACTTTTGAAAATTAATGAATAGTAGTATTGAAACTTCACATCAATCTAAATTTCTCATTCTAAACAAAATGGAAAATAATACTGGAAAGCTTCCTCTACTATATTAGGTTATACTACCAAGTGATTGTTTTAATTCTGTCTTCAGTTAGCTGTTAATACTGTTAGTGGCTGCCGTTGTGCTGATTACAACTCTTGGAGATCCTAAGTGTGTCACAGTAGAACTACTACAAGGAATTGATGTCAAGATTTGGCTTTTGGGAGGCAAATTGTCAGTCCTATCTTTGAGGCACCTCTAGTTGAATTCATACCATGGATTTTGGGCTAGCATCTCTTTAAATAATCTTGAAACTCCATTTCAGTTGGCATATGCTACTCATTAGTTTAGGCTATGAAACAATAATTTGATGTGAATTGTTCAATTGCCCTAAGGACATGCCTAGTTAAAAATTATAAGTCATTATCATTCCTTATTGGAACTTGATGACTCCTAGGATGGCGATATCACATATCCAAAGCTAATTTTAGAAAACTCTACATGTAGCTCTGGTGATCTCACAGAATCTTAAGCAACCCAAAAGGTAATGTTTTGGTATTTTGAATCTTCCAGAAGCTCTGAGAAAGAACGAAGTGTCATCTCTACATGTATAATTTATAGCCTTATAAATCCACTGTAGGGTCAGCTATGCGTCAGTTATGACTGATGAAAATACTTTTTAGAATAATCTCCTATACACTATATCAAAAACAATTCACTATGACCAAGTACGATTTATAACAGGTATGCAAGGATGGTTCAACATAAGAAAGGCAAGTAATGTAATTCATCACTTTAACGAACAAAAGAACAAGAAACATGTGATCCTATCAATTGATACAGAAAGGGCCTTTGACAAAATGCAACACCCTTTCCTGATTAAAACTCTCAACAAAATAGGCATAGAGGGGAATTTCTTTAACATAGTGAAAGTATATACACAAAGCTAAGAGCCAACACCATTCTCAATGGAGAGCAAGTAAAGTTATTCCCCTTGAGAACAGGAACTAGGCAAGGATGCCCACAATCACCTCTCCTATTCAATGTTGTTTTGGAAATCTTAGCAAGAGCAATTAGACAACAGAAGGAAATAAGAGGCAGCCAAATTGGCAAAAAGGGGGTAAAATTTTCTCTCTATGCAGATGATATGATAGTATATTTAGAAAACACTAAAAACTCACTGAAAAACTACTAGACATAGTTTATTAAGTCAACAAAGTAGCAGGTTACAAGATCAACATACAAAATTAATTTGACTTTTCCATAGTTACAAAGAGAATACAGAAATGGTTATTGTTGTTGCTGTTGATTACCATCAAGTCATACATGACTCGTAGCAAACCTATGAACAAAAAGCCTGAAGCTTTTCTATAACTATCATCATTTATCGAAGTTCACAGAATTTCCAGAGCATGTTGTTTAGGATATCGATGCCACTCCTGCTTCCAAAGAAAATAATACCCATCAAAATAGCTAATCACAATATTAAATATTGGGAATTAATGTAACAAGAGATACAGAAGACCTATATAAAGTTAATTACAAAATATTTCCACAAAAACCCAAAAGGAGACCTGAAGAAATGGAAGAATGTACCATGCTCATGGAATGGGAGACTCAATATAATGAAAATGACAATTCTACCAAAGACAATCTACAAGTTCAATGCAATCCAAATACAAATACCAATTTCATCCTTTGGCTAGATGGAAAAGACAATTTCCAATTTTATGCAGGATAGAAAGAAATCTCAAATAAATAAAGCACTACTAAAAAGAGAAATAATGTAGAAAGTTTCATACTCCTTGATCTCAAATTCTATTACACATCCATGGTGGTAAAGACAGTATGATACTGGTACAGTGACAGACATAACTCATTGATATAGAATTAAGAATACAGAAATCAGCTCACCTACCTTGTTCAGCTGACTTTTTTATAAGGAAATTAAATCATTTAAGTGGAGAAACTATCTGTAGAATATTCAAGTAAGACCTATAATTCACACCATACACAAAACCCAACTTAATGTGGAGCAAGTTCCTAGAAGTTAAACCAAAGACTAAACTTCGTCAGTGAAAGGCTGGAAGAACTCTAGAAACTCTAATCCACAGCATGGGAAGTCTTCCAAGAATAATGAAAATCCTAAAACCAGTAAAGAACAAAAGAGTTGAATGGGATATTTTAAGAATCAAATCTATGCACATCAAAGAAACCTCTCCCAAAGGGTAAAAAGGAAACCCACAGACTAGAAAAAAATATTTGGCAATGACATATCTGATAAGGGATTCATGCCTAAAATTTACAAAATACTCCAGCAGCTCATCATGAAAAACGTAAACAACCCAATCTCAAAATGAACACAGGCTATAGACACTTCACCAAAGAAGACATTCAGATGGCAAACAAACACATGAAGAAATGTTCAAAATTCCTAGCTATAAGAGACAGGTAATTAAAAACAACTAGGAGATATCTTCTTACTAAGAGATATCCTCTTACATAAGCAACAACAGCAAAGTTCAATGGAACAGCAAACAACAACTACTACGAGATTATGGAGAGATTGGAAAACTTACTGCTGGTGGGAGTATAAAATGATGTAACCACTATGGAAGGCAGTTGGAAATAGAAATACCACTTGACCCATCAATTCTACTTCCAGGAATATGGCATAAAGAAACCAGATCCACAGCCCAAACAGGTGGATGCATACCCCTGTTGCTGCATTATTCACAATAGCAGAGAGATGGAAACAACCCAAGTGTTGTTCCTCAGCTAATGAATGGATAGAAATACTATGGTATACTCACACAATTAAATACTATACAACACTTAAAAACAATGAACTTTAAAAACATTATACAACATGGTTGAGCCTTGAGGACGGTATGCTAAGTAAAATGTCTCAGTCACAAAAAAGACAAATAGTGCATAGCACCACTGTTATAAAGCAGGACTGACATAGAGGGCTTGAGGGAGGATAGGAAAAGACTGGATAAATAATGAACACTGCATTGGACTAGATGAGGGAATGAACTGTTTAAAAGAAATACATGATTAGGCATTATATGTATGACAACAGTCATGCACAAGAGATGCATTGCAAAGTGGACTGGTGGAGGGGGAGGAAAAGTAAAGGGAAGAAATTTTGCAACAATGAATAAATATTTTAAAAAAGAAAATGAATGGAGCAAGGAGGAAAGGAGGAGGAAGGAAAATGTAGAAAAAGCAAATACATAAAAATCCAACATTTCTTTAAAAAAATAAAAGAAAGAATAATCTCCAATAGAATAAACCCATCACCTTGTTGTAGATACCCCTTAATTCTGACTGAAATCTCAACTGTCTTTTTGATCGGTTCATATCTACTTTTGTGTGACATCCTTCAGTTGCTTTTTGCTCTGAGGCTCTCTATGCAGAACATTTGAGATAAAAATATTTTTAGTAGACTCATTCTTAGATTGGTACTAGAAATCTTCATCATTTCCCTGGAGTTTAAACTGGACCCTTCAGTGGAATCACACAAAGGAGATAGTCTATCTTTCTTCAGCAGATCCACAGGTGAATTCGAACCACCGGTGAGTTATGTTCTTTGAGTTAGCAGCACAACTCCCAGCAGACAATAGTGATAAAGTCATAGAAAAAGTAGTTGCTTACCAATAATCAGATTAACACTTCCAATATACTTCCTGTTTCTGCCTGTATGGTTTCTTCTTCTTCTGTCTCCATCTCAAGTTAGAGAAACCCTTAACAAAGGCTTTGAAAAAACTAAGACTCCTAATGCAGCAGGTAAGCCTAGAGGCGTGTCCTGTTCCTGGCTGTCCTGCACAGAAGCACAGTATTAACTCAATTTCAAGAGTTAGTATTAACTCAGTTTCAAGAGTTAATGTTAATTTCATTTCAAGAAC
>NW_006399938.1:1566742-1585123 GCF_000299155.1 Elephantulus edwardii | reverse complement strand
GTAATGAACGTTTATTTACAGAGATTTTGGATTTCCATTCACTCATTGTTGCACTTTTTTCTCTACCCCTTCCCCCAGTTCGCTCCTCTCTTAGAAAAGCAAAAGATAAACTCTCTCATTAGTATACAATTCCCCCACTCCCCACCCTGAATGCACTCCACTATGCAACCTTAATTCTGGATTCCTGTGATAGCCATGATACTCTATCATGTGTCGCTTTTAAATTGTTCTCTCTGTGTTTATGAGTAGATTGTTTATAAGGCACTTAAGTGAATATCAGGGCCCTCTGCTGAGGTAACTTCCAGAAAGTAGCACTGCTAATCTTAAGCTTATGCATCTGCTGAAGTTCAAATCCACTGGTTGATCTACAGGAGAAAGATGGACAGTCTCCTTCTGTTACATCTCATTCGCATGTGTTGAAGCCAGCTATATA
Organism: Elephantulus edwardii; assembly: GCF_000299155.1. Taxonomy (NCBI): domain Eukaryota; kingdom Metazoa; phylum Chordata; class Mammalia; order Macroscelidea; family Macroscelididae; genus Elephantulus; species Elephantulus edwardii. The sequence goes on along the minus strand of NW_006399938.1, from coordinate 1,584,690 downwards.
GCAGTTAGTTTGAGTGAAATATATTTCAAGGATACCTGGTGAGGAAGTGGTTAAGAGCTCAGCTATTAGCTGAGAATTTAGTGATTCAGAACCACTAGCCTTTTTGTAGGAGAACGATGTAGCAGTCTGCAGCTCTAAAGACTACAGACTTGGAAATCATATTGTGCAGTTCTATTGTATAGGATCATTATGAGGTTAAATAGACAGGATGAGAATAGGCTTAGTTTCTTTAAAGTGTGCTTGATTGTGATTCTTAATGTATTTGTTTCTCTTTCTTGTAGAATGCAGACACTAAGGATTTTGAAGACAGTCTGACATGGGTGATTTAAAAAAAAATCAGATTATGTTACCTTACGTATTTCTAAAACACTTGGGATTTCTAAAGTGACCACATAATTGTGCCCAATGCTTCATAAAGCATAAGAGAAATACTTCCCTTTCCTCTTCTCTCCTTTCTGGACATTCATCCTTTCAACATTCCTAATTTATGGAACAGTTTTAATCTATTTCTGCCAACTGTAGAAGTCAAGGATAGTACAAAAACATTCAGATTGGGCAGCTGCCAGTGGATTCTGCTTCTAGGGATGTTCTGCCTCTTGGGCTGTTTATGGAGAATCACTGTGCCCAGGAGCTGTCACCCACTTTAGAGGGCAAAGGGACTATTTTGTGATTATTCACCCACATGATTCTAACTGTGCAAACATAAGGTTTCAAGGACAGAATTCTTTTAAAACTCTGGTCTAATAAAAACAACAACAAAAAGACATTATTAACATGTAGATATACTGTTATTTTAGTTCTGTAGGTAAGGAATTGCACCGCAAACCCAAAGACAACTGATTTGAATCCATCACCTGGTCCATGAAAGGTGTCAGTCTCTTTCTATGAAATTTATAGACTTGATAATTTGTCAAAGGGTCAGCTATGATTGCTCCTTACTTGATGGTGATGAGTTCTTGTTGTTATTGTTAGGTGCCTTCAAGTACAACTCATAGTGACCATACGAACAAAATATCTGAACTCTGTTCTACCTTGCACCATCCTCTCGCTTTCCGAAACACAAGAGCCCATTGCAGTGGTTGGTCACTGCATCAATCCACCTGGTCAAGGGTCTTCCTTTCCTTTGCCTCCCCTCCACTCTTCCCAACATCATGTACCTCTCCAAGGAATAGGCAGCCTAGCAACATGCCCGAAGTATAAGAGTGCTGTACCCTCTCCAAGACATATCTCTTTGTTCTTTTGACCATCCGTAAGATGCTCAGTGCTCTTTCCCAAAACCACAGCTCAAAAGTATCAATTCTTTTTTTATTATCCTCACTCATCGTTCAGCTCTCAGATACATAGCAAGTGATCAAAATCAGACACACCTTAGTCCTCAAACTGACAACATTACTCCTCAATAATTTGGAGAGTTCCCTAACTACAAATTTTCCCAGTGCGAGATATCTAATTTCCTGACTGCTAGTACCAAGAGTGTTAATTGTGGATGCAAGCAGGATGGAGTTGTTACTAGTTTCAGTCACTGCCCTATCCATTATGATATTGTCTATCAGTCTAGTAGTAAGCAGTAAGATACAATCCGTATGGGAGGTTGCATTCCTTGATCATCTGCAAAAAGTGCTTCAAGCATTTTTCACTTTTAACAGACAAGGTCTCACTTAACAGAGGCAGACTTGGATGCGCTCACCAGTCTATGCCAGAAAATTCGCTGTTTGGCCAACAGATTGGAAGAAATTCATATTTGTTCCTATTCCCAAGGAAGATGATACAACTGGATGTGGAAATTATTGAGCAATATCATTACTATCACATGCAAGCAAAATATTGTTGAAGATTGTCAAAAAGTTGGTGGAACAGTACGTAGATAGTGAACTGCTAGAAGGTCAAATAAGATTTAGAAGAAGCCATGGCACCAGGGACATCATTTTCCTGACTGAAAGTAAAGAATATCAGAAGAATGTCTATTTGTGCTTTATTGACTATGCAAAGGCATTTGACTGTGTAGATTATAACAAGTTATGGCTGACCTTGAGAAGAATGGGAGTCCTAAAGCTCTTAATTGTGCTTGTGTGAAACCTAAACCTGAACCAGAGCAGGGGAACACTGCATGCTTTAAAAATTAAGGAGTGAGCCAGAATTGTATCCTTTCTCCATGTCTATTTAATCTGTATGCTGAACAAGTTATTAGATAACTTGGACTCTATAAGGAGGTATACAGCATTGGGCTTGAAGGGAATCTCTTCAATACTGGCTCTTAAGTTTCCTTAAGTGCAGTGGGTAGACACTCAGCTGCTAACAGAAAGGTCAGTAGTCCAAACACACTATTGATTCTAAGCTATTTTCTCCCATAAAGGTTATAGCCATAGAAACTCTTTGGGGCACTTCTACTCTGTCTACTTGAGGATTTTGCAGATTTTATTTTGTTTCAGTTATCCTCATTCTTTGTGGGCAAGTCATTTTGTGCTATTTTGTGACTGATATCTCTTTAAAGTTAAAACAGAGTAGAAGAGACAATATAATCTAATAACCAACTCTTGCCTGAGTAGTTCAATTTACAGAAATTCATATCTATATCTCATTAAATGCACATGCATAACTTTTGTACATATTACTTTTTTAAAAAGTTCTACCTTTAGCAAAATAATGTACAAAATAATTCCTTTTTAACAATTTTGTTTTAGAAGATCATTTTGTTAATCCAACCCCAATACAAGCATTTTAATTCATTTGTTGCATGTTAATAAAAGATGCCCATTACATGTTCGTTGATGACCAGGATGACTATGAATGTATTTAGTGCCAAAGAAATCCCAGTGAAGTGTCGGTGATTCCCAAGGCCCTGCATATCTGGCTCCAGTTTGAAACAAGCAGTGGTTAGCTTTATTGAGGGACTAGACAGAGGTCACTAGAAGAGTCAGCCAGGATTTGGATGTGGAATACTACTGGCTTCCAGCCCTGTTTCTAGTAACTACCCCACCCTATTTTCCCCAGGAGAACAAATGTACACTTGATAGCTGAGCAGGTGGCATGGGCTGCAGTAATAAACAGCTCCTTTCCTGTAAGGGAGCAGTGGAATTGGTTTATGGATCCACGAGCTTTCCTGTGGGGAAATCATTATATCCAGTTAAAACTGTAACTGAAAACATCAGTCTCTATCACTTTATCTGTAATTCTACTCACGCAGAGCCCAAAGTTCCCCAGACTGTTCCCTTCTTTGCTTCATTTGAGCATATGCACAACCAGCATTAGGAGTGAAAATGCAATGTGGCAACAAAATTATTCCTTTTGTCCACATATGGTGAGGAGTGGCTATAGAGATAGCCCCTTCCTGTGTCCCCCTGCAAAATAAAGGCAGGTCAAGGAGGCCACTTGTAGTTCAATGTGCCTCTTTCCCTGTTTTTCACATGTTTTCTTTCATTGTGTTCTGTAGCTTCAGAATTGCAAACCACTAAATGGAATTAAGACACAGGCTTCTTATTTAGAGCCAAAAGGTTACAATTAACCCCTCTTCAATAATCAGCCAAGATTCCTCTGTTTACTTGAAGTTTAACAGGAAAACACTACCTTGTGCCTAAATGATTTGAGGAATTGTTTTTATAAATGTTGTGGAATTTTCCTAATTAATCAGAAGTCTTTGGCACAAAGAGTCAAACTGTTGAGACCCGAGACACAGGGCTGGCAGAAAATTTGTCAGCAGAAGCTGTGTTTTGTGCAATCTGTATGCTACCTGGCACAAAACGTCTTGAGTAAATTCTGATTATGATTACAACACAATAGTTAATTAGCAGGGCTTTTCTTTGTCCTTACAGACTCTGTTAGGCTCTTTGACATTAATGAATTGAGGAATGAATTTCTCTCCAGTTGTGTGCACAAAAAGGAGAAGCAGTTTGTATTGTTTTTCAAAGGATATCCCTTGTGCTGACAATATTCTGTGGCATGAGCCCCACAGTACCAAAGCCAAAGACCCATGCTGGCCAAAGAAAACGCTGACCCCACTGGTCAAGGAGTTTCATGGTGAATGGAGACTGACTGTAAAGTTAATCTCTTATTTATGTTACCCTGTGATAATCCCATCTAAGAGTAATAGCAGCCTCAAAAGTCAGGAAGTTAAAAAGAATTAACAGCAAAAACTTACAACAAAACAAAACTTAGACCATCATTTTGTTTTGACAGTTGGTGTACAACTGACAGAGTTCATTTGTAAAGTAAAATATCTTTGTATAAGTTTTGCATACATCTACTTTAGAATAGTATATTTAAATATGAAATATATAATAGTCTACATTACAGAACTACAACTATAAAATAGTAAATTAATAAAAAGGTAAAATTTTAAAAATTGGAGAATAATTACCTTAACTAGATAACATTTATAATGTTTCAGAAAAGCATGCTTGGTTTTTTTAAAAGCTTGATTAGAGAGGGGTTGGTAGAAAAGTTTTCCAATTTAGAGAAGTTTCTTTACAGTCATGATCAATAAGGACAATGGTTGAGCATGATAAAATATTCAGGTGAGTTGCAAAACAATTTCAGTAGGAGAGCTGATCATGGAATAAGTTACCAAAAGCAAACTACAATCTTTTTTCCTCATGGGGCTCTTTAAATACATGATGTGTTTCATCTCTTCAGGATAGCTTTGCATATGAAGATGGATAATCACACTACATGATTTCATGGAGAATATGTATTTCTTTGGCTTTGAGTAAAGTGTTAATTAATTTAAAAATCCTTGGGTTGAGGAAAAACTATTAATTACATTCCAAATAGAGTAACTGTGAAAACAAGCAAAAATTTACAGGAGCTTTCATTGCTTCACACAAAATAAACATCTCTCAGCATACATGTTATTTCTTCGGGCTCTATAAAATTCTTGGCTTAGATTTTGGCTCTTTTTCTACATGAACATAACAGTCTATGAACTCATATTTGGAATCCCAAGCAATTACATAACCTATAAGATCCTGCCAAGATCAGTAATATTTCTTGTTGTCGAGTGTGGTTTATTTATGAAAAATGGTGATTATATATCATGCTAGAAAAAGTCCCAGAAAATAAGATTAGATATGAAATTGTCATGGGATGATTTTCAGAATAATTTCACCAATGAGGAGATAATTCAATAATGAATGAAGACAGATTTAACTCTCATAGTATAATTTTATATTAATCTCAGAGAAGCAACAGAAGCTTCTGAAGGATTTATGTACCAATGGCCACTTTGTTGTTTCCTCATGAAGGAGATCAAAGCAACTCACAGAATATATTGCATTGCTCTGCACAATTCTGAAGCAAATTGGGATGCATGAAGGGGAAAAAATATTACAAGGAAAGAAAGATGAAGATGGATGTTTAAACACATATGCATGAGGGAAAGGAAATTAAAATAAAGGAATGTCAGCTGAACAGTAGGAAAAAAGTGGTCCCAGTAGTGCAACTGGACCAAAGAGTTGTGATGTTACATGAACACAGGCTAGGAAAGTTGCAGTAAGGACTGGAGTGTGCATCTCAGTAGAGCTAAAATAAGCCTATGTGAGGACTACAAAAAGTCATAGAATTTGACAGGACACTTGGATAAGCTTCACAATTAGGGACCGAAATAAGTAGACGAGAATGACAAGCGTGGAAGTAGATATGCAGTAATTGACAGATATTTTACTGGATTATGTCTAGTTGGTTGGAGATAGTGAAAGTATTCATTATGAGAAGTACAATCAGAAGGTTGGTGGGTGCTTAACACAAAATGAGAATGTCCTACTGTATTAGTCCATCACAAACTCAAAGGGCAAGGATGGGCCTTCTTCTCCTGTGTAATTTAAGCCTTGGAAACTCAATGGAGGTTCACCGTGAGTCAGAACCAATTAGATAACAGTGAGAAAGAGAATGTTTAAACTCGGGTTGGGGTGGGGACTTCCTTTTAATACTGTACGACAGGAGTGTGCAATGAATTTTAGTGCAAATTCTCTTTCTTCTCATTCTACTGAGAGCTCCGGAAGTGTACTCTATGATTGTACTCCTTCATGTAGCCTCATGGAGGGGGATATGAGAAGACTTCAAATAGTTTTTATTTTTTTGTTTGACTGCTAGGAAAACAAACAGATTTGTCCTGGAAAGGGTTAAACCAGGTGGCTCCTTGGAGGCAAGGATTCTGAGGCTCCGTCTAACATACTTTGGACATGTTGTGAGGAGAGACCGGTCCTTAGAGAGGGTCATCATACTTGGGAGGGTGGAGGGATGGCGTAGGAGAGGAAGGCCCTCTATGAGGTGGATTGATTCAGTGACTGGGATAATTGGGATGGGAGTGTCGGAGACAGTGCGATTGGCACAGGACAGAGTGGAGTTTAGGGCTGTTGTACATAGGGTTCTATGAGTCGCAAGCGACTCGATGGTACATAACAACAACAACAACAACATTATTTTCCTGAATTAAAACATAGGACACATTAATTTCTATATTAAACTGCTTTGTCAGGCTTTGCTGAGGTAATAAACAAGCCAAAATATCAATGACACCTAACAACCAAAGGTTTAATTCTTGTCTACAGTCCATGTGAGCTTCACTTCTGTTCTTAGTTGGAGATCCAGAATGCCCGATTTGGGGCGTGCTGTTCTCACATTAGGAAGATACTATAGCAGAGTCCATAGCAGTTAAGCTTTTGCTCTGTTATAGATGTCCTCTTTCTATCCACATTCTACCAATCAAGGCAAGTCACAGTTCAAAGGAAGAGTGAAAACCTAGTCTCTTGACAGAAAATATGAAAATATGCTAACAATGAAATCTACCGTGGCTGTTGAAATTCTGAAAAGCACAAGAATGCATAGAGCAGAAAATTAAGCATCCTTTGTCTTTTCAGTAAATTTTAAGATGGAATCATAATATGCATGTACTTTATATCATAATTGTTTGCTGATACTACATTCTTCTTTATTATAAATTCTTTTCTATGTCCCTTTGGAATCTCTGGTGACCTAGTGTCAAGAAGTTGTGCTGCAATCCAATCCACCAGCTGCTCTATGAGAGAAGGATAGACAATTCCCCCCACGTGATTTACTGCTTCTAAAAACTCCCTGGAGGGTCAGTTATGGGTCAGTTTCAACATTATGGCACATAACAATGACAACTATGTCCCTTACTGTGTTTAAAATGTGATTTTAAAAAATTTATACATTATTACACTGTCTCAATATTTAATACATTTATATATTACATACACACACACACAAGTGAACATACTAGGTAAATATATACAGTATACTGTATATACTGTATTATGAGTTTAAGCATGGAAGAATGGAAGAGACTGTGACAATGGTGCAGTATAGGGCAAGATTTATCTGTTCACTTTTTTAAAAAAACACAAAACTGCCTTCTGGAGTGGTTGTACCATTTAAAAACCCTACCAACAGCGTATGAGAGTCACAATTTCTCCACATCCTCTTTAATAGTTATTGCTTGCTGTCCTGTTAAACTTTAACACTGCTATTAGGATGACATGGTATCTCATTGCGGTTTTGATTTCCATTTGTCTTATTGCCAGTGATTTTGAGCATCTCTTCATGTGTCTGTTGACTCTCTGATTGTCTTCCTCTGTTAAGTCTTTCCATGTCTTTTGCGCATTTTGTAATTGCGTTATCAGTCTTTTTCTTGTGGAGACCCTGTAGCATTCTGTAAACTTTTGTTATGAGACCTTTGCCCAAGATGGTATTACAAAATGCTTTTTTCCCCAGTTAATATGCTTTCTTTTCATCATATTAAAAAAGTTTTTCATGCACACAAGGTTTTAATCTTTAGAAGGTTCCATTTATCAAGTTTATCCTCTCCTGGTTATATATTTCTGGCTTTATTTGTCAGCCGCTTTATTCCATAGGCTAGGCCTTTTAAGCTTGATCCCATTTTGTCTCTTATATCTTTATGGTTTTGAGCTCTATCCAGAGTTCTCTGATCCACCTTGAGTTTATTTTTGTGTATAGTGTGAGATATGGATCCTGCTTCAGCTTTCTGCAGGTATGAGTTAAATTTTGCCGGCATCATTTGTTGAAAAGGTTGTTATTTCCTTATTTGATATGCTTTGTTTGCTTGTCAAATATCAGTTGACCATAGATAGAAGGGTTTGTTTCTGGGTTCTCAATTCTGTTTCATTGCTCTATGTGTCTATCATTGTACCAGTACCGTCCTGTTTTGGTTATTACAACTATACAACTGTATATAGTAGGTTTTGATATCAGGCAGTGCTATGCCTCTCACTTCTTTTTTGGTTTTCAGAAGTGCTTTTTTATTTGAGGTCTTTTTCCCCTCCAAATAAACTTGACAATTGTCTTTTCAATCTTCTTGAAAAATGAATTTGGTATCTGTGTTGGGATTTAGTCAAACATGTAGATTGCTTTTGGTAGGATTATAATTTTCACTATATTGAATCTTCCTATCTATGAACAGGAAATATCTTTCCATTTATTTTGGCATTTTGTTGTTTATTGCAGAAATGCTTTGTACGTTTTTTTTTTTTTTTGCAACAGTTTTTGTATATCTTCTTAGGTGTATTCCTAAGTATCTCAGTTTGTGATTGGCTGTTGTAAATTTAGTCTCCTCTGGTAAAGATGTATAGTCTCAGGAACCTGAATGCAATGTTTCTTCATCTTGTCTCTCAAAATTTTGTGATCCTTTACTTTAGGAAACACTTTGTAAGCTGTTTCCTTCTGCATGCTTTGAAAAATGTTAACTGAAAACCAAACCTTTAATCTCACTTCCTGAAAATTAACACTCTATAAGTGTACAAGGGGACTTTAGTGTTTGGTTTGAATGTAATCATTTGCTTATACGACAAAAGCAATGCTCAGAGGCACTGATATAATTTTGGTGTTTTTCACTCTCATGGTTTGATTCATTGTACATTTTTCTGTGGTTATCAATTAGCCCTATTTTTAAGCTATTAAAAAGTCCATTTTTGATCTATTTTAGGAGAATTAGCAGAATTAGCTAATGTAATATTAAGTTAAAAATGTTTGTTAAGAATAAGCAGTTGCGGTGGTGGTGTACCACTGAGTTGGAATTGACCCATAGCTAACCCTCCAACATGTGGTCACCACTGGTATTTCTCCCTTGGAGCAGCTGGTGGGCCAAACTGCATGCCTTTTCTTTGACAGTGCAATTCCTTAACACTAAGCCAACAGAGCTCCCTATTAATAAGTAGTTGTTATTGTGTACTGTTGAATTGGAACCGATACGTAGCTGACCCACCAGTAGATTTTCAGAGACAGTTAATTTCTTGGAAGAAGATTGCCCATCTTTCTCCCATGCAGTAGTTGGTGGATTTGAACTGTGGCTTTAGAAGTGCAGTACATGTCCTTACCACTAGGGCACCAGAGCAGTCTATGAATAAGGAGTACAAGTTTTCAGTCAGAAGGGTTGTGAGATCCTTTTGTGGTTGTTACTGTTGTTAGGTATCATCAAGTTGTGTGTGTGTGTGTGTGTGTGTGTGTATGTGTTTCATAGCAATCCTATAAACAACAGTTCTGAACCTTGTCCTATCCTGTGCCATCTTCACAATTTCTGGCACACTTGGGCCCACTACTGCTGTCACTGTGCCAATCCACCTGATTTAGAGTCTTCCTTCTCTTCACTGATCCTTTGCCTTTCCAAGCATGATGTCCCTCTCCAAGGAACAGCCTTTCTTAGAAACATGTCCAAAATATGTGAGATGAAACTTCATCACCTTTACCTCAAAGGAGCACTCTGACTATATTTTCTACAAAACATATCTATTTGTTCTTTTAGCACTCCATGAGATATTCAGTACTTTTCCCAGCACTAGAGTTCAAAGACATCAATTTTTCTTCTGTCATTTTTATTCATTGTAAATTCAGATTCATGGCAAATGACTGAAAAGACCGTGAACTGTATCAGGTGCGCTTTAATCCTCAGACTAACATCATTCTTCCCCAATAATTTAGAGAAGTCCTTCCAAGTACAATACATTTCCTGTTCACCTGATTGCTGGCATTAAGTGTATTTGTCTTAGATCCAAGTAAGATGAAGTAGTTGATAGTTTCAATCTTTCCTCTACTATCATGATGTTACCTACCAGTTCAGTTGTTATGTGCCATCGAGTCGCTTGCGACTCATGTATAAGAGCTCTAAATGCTGTTCTATCCTGTGCCAACCTCGTCATCTCAAACACACTTATTCCTACTGCTCCAGTCATAGAATAGATCCATATCATCAAAGGTCTTCCTCTCCATCTCCGCCCCTCCACTCTGCCAAACATGATGTCCCTCTCCAAGGACCCGTCCCTCCTTGCAACATGCCCAAAATATGTCAGACGAAGCTTCAGAATCCTTGACTCCAGGGAACACTCTGGCTTCACCCTCTCCAGAACAAACCTGTTTGTTCTCCTAGCAGTCCATGGTATATGTAACACTCGTCACGACAGCTCAAAGGCATCAGTCCTCTTCAGGGCTGAGGAATTTTGTTTTCTGGATGTTGAGATGCAACCCATATTGAAAGCTACAGTCCTTTATTTACTGCAGCAAATACTTCAAGATCTCCTTACTTTCAGCAAACAAGGTTGTGTCATCTGTATAACGCAGGTTATTGATAAGTCTTCCTTCAATCCTGATGCCACATTTTTCTTTATAGAGTTCAGTTTTGCAAAAAATTTGCTCAGCATATAAATTGAATAGGTATGGAGAAAGGACACAACTCTGGTGCACATCTTTCTTAATTTTAAACTATTTAGTGTTCTTCTTTCTCTGTTTGCACAACAGATTCTTGGTCTTGGTATAAGTTGAGCATAATTAAGTCTTCTAAGATTCCCATTCTTGTCAATGTTAGCCATTACCCACACATTCAATCCCTTCAGTCTTTGAGATCCCTGTAGTGATTTAATTTAAAGAAATAAGTTACATACGTAAGGAACATAGTTGAGATTTGCTGGCCTACCCATCACCAATTCCTCCTATTTTTCCAATATTTTTCATTTCCAGAATCATCTGGTACATCAGGGGATATTGACCCGATTGTTTAGCTCTAAGAAGGTATCTGATGTTTTAATAACTCCAGGCTTTTCAAATGCCTTATTCAGGAATGAGCAGTCTACCCTACTCTACACTTCTCTAGGCAGACACATGAAAATTCATTACTTTCATCCTTCTGTTATTTTTATATTAAGAAGTAATAATTATAGTAATTTCCAGCTCTTTAGGAGGAAGCTAAATGCAAGGATATCAGACATAAGGCTTGGAAAGTCCCTGCTTCCTTAATGACTTTTATGATGCTTAACAGCCTTCTTTAATGACTTCCATGACCTTCAGCGCCCACCAGCACAGATTCAACCATCCTGAAAATCAGCCTTAAGTCTTGGTATTATTTTATAAATTAATACATTTTCTTATTACGTGAAGAGTGAAGTGATATTTTAGAATGTTCATAGCAGAGGGAATTCCAGTTGATACTAGAATGTAGAGACATAAATATATTTTCAAAACTGTCCTCTGAGGATTTGTTAAAAGAGCAAGGGCCATGTGATAGGGGCAATTCCTGAGAGATCAAACATGCCCCCTATGTTTCCATGCCTCCTTTTACTCATTTCAACACCAACTCATTTCAATCTTACAGTTCGGATGGATCCAAAATTCAGTGTGATAGCTCATATACCACACAGAACCATATTTGGGGAGTTAAAAGGTTATAATTTAGATTAATAACAAAATACAGTCAAGACAGCTCCCAAAATGTGCATGCATGCACCTCATCCTTGATCCTTGTGGCTTTAAGTGTTCCCAAGTTCTCAGTTCTGCTAATACTGGCTTCCCTCACAAAGTTCTCAGTTCTTTCAATATTGACTTACTGTTCCCTCCCACCCCTCATCCCATTCTCCAGTTTAGCCATCTCAAAGCATGTCCTACATTTCACTGGGTTTAGGAGGTCTCTCTTCTGTGGCTTGGTGAAGAATTCCACCTCTTCTTGTGGGGGGAGAATTCCTGTCTCAGTAGCTAGAGCTCTTCACGACTAGCAAATCCTCTTGTAGATTACTGGGACGTTTAATCTCCTTGTGGAATGGTAGGTAGCCTAACCCCTTATAGATAGGCCAACATGCTTTATTTGTATAGTTTCTCCCCTCTCCTCCCCCATCTGCATAGGACCATCAAGTAAGGGCTGGAGAAGTCATATTGAAAGATAAACTTCATAGAAGTAAAAAAAAAATCATCATTGGATTTCTAAACTATAACTCTTACTAACTTCCAGACATATAGACATAAGACAGGTAATAGCCTGAAAAGTAAAAGTAAGCTGTATTTTCAACAAGAATTGATGGATTCGTTGTAAAGAGTTGTGCTGCCAACTCAAAAGCACATGGTTCAAATGTACCAGCTGCTATGCAGGAGAAATATGGTCAATAATTCCAGTGAGATCACTACTTCTGAAAACTCCTTAGAGGTTCAGGTAGGAATTAGATGACTAGATGGTTTAGAATGAAAACATCAACACTTAATTCTTTTTAGTCATAAAATCAGTTGATGCTGAATACATCAACAAGTCTATATTATTTGAGAAGAAAACATACCAAAAAAATTCTGGTTGGTAAAAGCCTCAAGTAATATGAAATCTGATTTCCAGCTTTGATCTTAAAAACCTTAAAAGGCTGTCATTCAAGTTTTGAAGAAATGGTAAAACTCCTTGTTTTGAATTGAGTTTCACAATTTTGCCTTCTGTCTTCTAGACTCACATACACACAAAAAATCAGCAAAAAAATGGATAAGCAAGTGTGTTTTAGTCATACAACTTATGCATTGAACTATGTTTTCCTCAAATATGTATCAGCATTCTAATTTCTATACTTATTATTATAATTCCACTTTGAACAAGTATTTCATTATTATGTATATCTGGTCACATCTACATAGGATGTGTTTTAAGGCTAATCAATTTTGTGATGTAAAAAGAACAAATTAGACAAAGACAGAAAGCACAAATAGGGAAAGGAGAAGACCTCATTTAAGGGTCGTAGAACTCCGAGAAGAATGCTACATAAACAGAGATAGGACTCTTCCCCACAGCAGAAAGAGAACTTTCTGCTAGCTCTGGTGCCCTCAAATTGTGCTTCTAACATCCTACACTATGAGATACTCTGGTAGAATAATCTGTATGGAGTTTTGCTATTGATTCAAAGATGCCCCTTCTCTGGTTTGAATCCACTAGAGGCTCTGAGATAAAAAGATGGGCCATCTCTTCCCATGTGATTTGCTGTTGATTGCCTTTGAGTCGAGCACGACTCATAGTGGCCCTCTGAACAAAGGCCCGAAGCCCCTCTACAACTATAGACATTTATCAAAGTTCATAGAGTTTCTGTAGGCATGTTATTTAGAAAGTGGATGCCACTCCTGCTTCCAAACCTGTTATAGTATGTTATTGTTGTTATGTGCCATTGAGTTGCCTGTGATGTGTAGCAACCCTATGCACAGCAGCTCTGAACCCTTCCCTGTCCTGAACCAGTCTCACTAATTCTGACACACCAACCACCATTGCCCCAATTACTGTATCAATCTATCTCATGTGGGGTCCCTCCACCCTTTGGAGCATGATGTCTTTCTAAAAGGACCGATCTCTCTTGGCCATGTGCCCCAGGTAAATGAGGCAGATCTTCAAAATCCTAGTCTCCAAGGAGAGACTTGGTTTCACCCTGTCCAAGGTGAAACCTTGGTTTTCTTGGTAGTCCATGATATTTTCAAGACTCTTCTCCAGAACCACAACTCGAAGGCATCTATTCTTGTTCTGTCATCCTTAGCCATTGTCCAAGCATACACATAATTAAGAAGACCATGGCCTGGATTAGGTGCACCTTTGTATCTAGACTGACATCATTGCTCTCCAGCACTCTGGAGAGGTCCATAAGAGCAGATTTTCCCAATGCAATTAATCTTTTGATTTCCTTATTACTGGTGCCAAGAGTGTTGATTGTGGGTCTGAGCAAGCTGTAACTGCTAACAACCTCAATCTCTTCTCCGTCTATTATGGTGCTGCCCATTGGCCCAGTGGTCAGAATCTTTGTCTTCTTGATGTTGAGCTTCAATCCCAGTTGAAGACTACAGTCCTTGACCTTTTAAAGTAAGTGCTTCAGGTCTGCTTTCATAAAGACACTGGAGAGTAAACTGTGAGTCAGTTCTGACTGTGCAGTAATAAAAGTAAGAAACTGTGAGAAAATGTATTTTATGTTTGTTAAAACTCTGTTCTTGTAGCTTCTCTGTTATAAACAGCACTAAAAAACAAAGACAAAATATAATCAAGTCCTAAGTAGTACTTGACTCCTTCAGTCAGTTACTTTAAAAATTTAGGTTTTTCAATTATCTTAAGTTTTCTAGTTGGAGTAGACAAAAATATGTTACAGACAAATATTACATACAAAATCTTATATCCATAAACATTTCAGATTTGGATCTATTGAATTTTAATTAACTTATAATCATTGTTATGTAAAATATGAAAAATGTAGTTGAATAAGATTTGGGTTGTTTGGGATTTTTTTTTGTTATTTTTATTTTCTTCTTTTATATGTTGTGTAAAGGCCACACATCTCTACTGATTAAAATTAACCAGTAGTTTTTAGGGAGTCCTGGTATTCTATTTACAGCCTTAACAACTCAGTAGAAGATTAACTCTGAGTCTATTCCTATTCAGTGTCAATGAGTATTAGTATGTTCATATGCATATTTTTAATTTTTAATACCATTTGATAGCTTTACTTGCATATAAGAATAAATTATTCACAGAATAACATTATTTTCCAACTTTTCTTGTCATAAATCCCTAGCAGAGAAAGAGAGACATTTCATCTAGAGGAAAAAATACAAATTAACTTTATAGCAATCCTATAAATAAAGGATTAAAAAGATATAAATTTGAAGTAACATTGAACCACAAAGAAATAAGCTACAACAACACTACTCAGAAAGTAATGAAAATAATTGACTTGGACCCTTGAAGATTTAGATACAGAATATATAATAATTATTGGCACAAATGATTAATATGTGAGATTATAAATGGAAAAATTGACCATCTGAAAAATCAGCTAATGAAAGTAATACAAACCTCAAACAACAGTAAAAGAACAAGAAATCTACTGTTGAAATGTTACAGGAAATAGTTCTATTCTGCAATATGTGGGATTATCATTAGTTAAATCAAGTTAGCAGCAATTGGCAAACTGGTATGCAATAATATGTTTTGGATTTTTAAAAGTTTGTATTAGTTTGCATATAATCATTCTTGTATATCACATTTTGTGCATATACTCTGTGTTCTATATAATAATTCATATGCATTTTATTTTATATAATTAACCGACATTATTCTATTCCTATTAACACCCTCTCTTTTTAAGTGTTCATTGATGATTTTCCTTTCCTTCACCCCCTTCCACCCACCAGCCTCTGTTATTCAGTATTTTTAACCCCTTCCCTTTCTTCTGTCCCTTCTTCTCCCCTTCTCCTATGAATAGCTATACATAGCTTGCTTTATTATCGTCCTAGTTTTGCAACTGTGACCTTATATAATATTTCTACTTATGTGACTGAGATAATTGACTCAGCATAATGTTCTCTAGTCTTTACTAAGCTTTATAGTATTTTGCAAAATTGTTGTTTTTCACTGCCGTATAGTATTCCATTGTGTGAATATACTATGATTTCTCAAAGAGATACTATTTCACTTAGCATCTGTAACAAAGTTTAACAACACAGTGAAAAATAAATGTGGAAAATCAGGCTTGTGAGACTGTAAAATGCTTCAACAACTCTGGAAGGCAGTTTGTCATTTCCTCAAAAGGCTGAGCATAGAAATCCCCTATGACTCTGCTTTTCCACTGCTAGGAAGATACACCCCCAAGGAAATGAGAATTGAGTCACGAACAGAGATATGTACACCTTTGTTCATAGGAGCCTTGCTCACAAGAGTAAGACAATGGAAACAGCTCAAATCCCATTAACAAACTAATGACTTGGGAAATTGTTGTTGTGTTGTTAGGTGTCTTAGAGTCGAGACTGACTCATAGTGATCCTATGAACAAAAGATCTGAACCCAGTCCTGTTTTGTGCCATCCTCACACGTCCTGACACACAAGAGCTCATTGCAGCAGTCATGATGTCAATCCACCTTCCTCTCTTTCGTAGACTTCAACCCTCCCAGCATCATGTGCTACTGTAACAAATTGCCACAAATTTAGTGACTTGAAACAACACAAATATATTATTTTGAAACTCCACAAAATCAAAGTATCAAAAAGGCAATGTGTCTTTATGGAGCCTGTGGAGGTGAATCGATATCTTACTTTTTCACTCTCATTCCTTTAATCATCATCTCCCTCCTCCACCTTCAAAGAATCATTCTATCTTAATGACTTTGTTTCCATTGACTTACTTCTTTCTCTGCATTGCTTCTGTGGCTTTCCTTTCCCAATTTTAAGGGTCCTCATTATTGCACTAAGTTCTGGTGTCTCAGTGGTAAGGAGTTGCATTGTTAATCCAAGGGGCTTTGGTTGGACTCCACCAGCTGCTCCCTAGGAGAAAGTTAGGCAGTCTCCTCCCTTGCTTTGAAAATGTATTGGAGGATCATCTATGAGTTAGTTCTAACAGAGGTGCACAACAAGAACAATATCGTTATATGAGGACTTCTGACAGCATAGTGCATTACCTGTCAGATTGTTAAATAAAGGTTATCAGTTGGAATCCATCATCACTGCAGGAGAAAGATGGACAGTCTCCTCTAGTAAAAAGATTAACAATCTCAGAAACCAGAAAGAAGGTTACTAATGATTTGGACTTAGTAACTGTGTGATCGATTTGGCTTATGATTACACTGGATATCCTACTTCATACGAACAATTTAATGCTCAATTACTAGCTGAAAGTTTGGTCATTAATATTTACATAGAAATGGAAAAAAATTCCTGGAAATCTTTGCCGGACAGGTCACAGTCTTGAAAATTGTAAGAAGTACAGTTCTACTGTACAAAAATAATGAGCTCAAAAAACACTACACCAGATGGATGAGTCTGGAAGACATTATGCTGAGTAAAATCACATAGTTATGGTATTTGTCATAATGGGACAAATATTGTGTAAGCCCACTCTTGTAATAAGAGGATCAAGGCAGGGAATGGAAAAAGCAGGAAAAGAATGGATAGGTGATTGATACTTCACTAGAATGAGTGAAAGGAAGGACAGTCTGAAAGAAATGATGATTGGAAAACAAATACATAATAATTAATAGTCTTAGAAAGGAAGTTAGGGGAGCGGGGAGGATAGTGTGCATAAACGAACAAATAAAAAAAATTAAAAAGTTACAATGAACTGTTGTTGCTGTATTCTGCCAAGTCAGAACCAACTCATAGTTGACATTTCAGCAAGTTTTCATAGGTAGTAAACTATGAGGAGGAGATCATCAATCTCCCTCTGATGTAGCAGATGGTGAATTAGAACCACATGTCTTGGGATAACAACACTTCTTACCCTTCAGCCACCAGAGCTCACTAGGGAAATAGACTAGAAGGCAAAATGTTTGGGTTTATTTTTTATGATTACAGTAGCTTGTTTGAGTACTCCATGGTACTATTTTCTCATTAGCAAGTTAAGTTCTTTGTAAAGCTTTAATTCTTCTTTGCCTGTACTATAACATACTAAAAAACTTCCACAAGCAACAAATGCTGGCGAGGTTGTGGAAAAATTGGAATCCTTACTCATTGTTGATGGGAATGTAAAATGATGCAACCACTGCGGAAGGTGGTAGGGCGCTTTCTCAAAAAGTTGTAAATAGAGATACCATTTGACCCAGCAATTTCACTACCCCAATGAGACCATAACTGATATCTAAGTAGATATCACATCCATGTTTATCGTGGCTTTGTTCACAGTAGTAAGGAGTTGATAAAGAAGCTGTGATATAATCACACAATAGAATA
>NW_006399938.1:1529006-1566282 GCF_000299155.1 Elephantulus edwardii | reverse complement strand
ACACACACACACACCACCTTCCAAAGAGAAGACAAGATTATCTTTGTGGATTATTATATGGTCTGCTATGAGCTATATTATAAATGTCATTGTCACCTGTCTCAAGTAATTATATTTCATAACAACCCTGTGAACAACAGACAAAAACTTTCCCCTATTTTCTAGCATTCTCATACTCTCTGTCCTTAAGCTCATTGTTACAGCCACTGGGTCAATTCATTTTATTGAAGTTCTTCTTCTCTTCTCTCCTAATAGAGTATCCAAAGTATGTGAGACAAAACATTACCACTCTTGCCTCTAAGGACCACCCTGGTCACACTTCTCCCAAAACAGACTTGGGTGTTTTTATGTTTATTTGTTTTGTTTGTTTGTTTGCTTTTATGTATCCCATGGAAAATTCAGTATCCATCTCCAATGCTACAATTCAAAGGTATCTATACTTCATGTCCCATTTTTATTTATTGTCCAACTTTCAAATGCATAGTAAGCAATCAGAAAACATCATGGCTTGACTCAGGCACACTTTAGTTTTTTTAATCAGACATAGGTGATGTATTTCTGAAAAATTAGCCATAAGGATATCTTATCAGATGGAGAGGAAGGAGATCAGAAGGTTGCAGAGTTTTGTGGGAAAAGGGATGGAGTGAAAGAATTAGGAAAGATTTAGTGGGGATCTGAAAAGGTGAGATAATGATGGGCATGGATCAATGGTGATTAATTTATAAAACACAATATATGGTATTAATCATAAGAAACACAGTATGAATAGAGGTATGTGTGAAACACAATGTATATAAACAAAACACAGTGTGTAAGGTTTTGTATGCACAACAGTATAAAATAAAAATAATTTAAAAAATATTATGAAACATAGCTTTACTCTGACATATGTGGGGTTGCCAAGAACTGTATTTGATGCAACAATATTGGTTCTCTACCACTCTGATACAACTGAGAAAGAAAAGACTGTATTCTTAGAGTATTTTAGAAAGTCAGGTTTGTAGATACAATGAAAAGTGTAAAAAAATTTCAGAAAGAAAAAATTCCAAGCTTTTCATAGGAAACATTCTTAGAGAACATTGTATTAGCACCAGAAAATCTGATAAAAGCATCTTTTTTAGAACTTCCCAGATCAATTAACCTAATTAGTTCTAATTGCTCCTAAACAAAATCTTTTAGACATATTGTGATGAGAAAACAATAAAACTTTTGAGGGGAATATTTGAAATATCTTTCTGGTAATGGAAAAATCATTACACTAATATGATGAACAAATTATAAACTCAAAGGGTAAAATAATTTATTGTAAAAATATATATATTTTTAATATCTATCTTAATGAGTTTCTGACTACATTGGTTAGTAACTATAACTTTATCTTCAGATAAAGCCAATTTTATAATTAAACCTTTTTCTATCCATTCTGCTTTTTGTTTTTTTACAAAGTTCTACCTCCATTTAGTAATTTCAACTTGATATAAAGAGGAAAAGCTGGAAAATAAAAGATGAAAGAGGAATGCAGTTTGAATGTACTTTCTGTATCTTTTGTTCTGCTTTTAATTAGGCCATCATGAATCAGAATGCTGGGAACCTGCTGTAACAAACCAAGGTTACAAAGATCCTGAGTAGTCAAATCAACCTTACGACACCGGAAATTAGGGTTTCCTAGCATGAAGTCTTAAAATACAGGACATAAACATGAATCAGAGGAGAAATGAATATATTCAGGGGTGCAGGAGGGGAGGCACCTCCTTTCAAGGAGAAAAGAAAAATAAGTTCTTAGGAAGGTAAAGTGAAATGGCTGATAAGAACAGAACAAGGAACACTGCATGCTTATAGAAATGTGTTTTAGGGTTGTAGCCTTTCCTCATAGATATTTAATCTGTATGCTGAGAACATCATTAGAGAAGCTGGACTATACGAATAAGAATGTGGCAGCAGGATTGGTGGAATATTAATCAACAACCTCAACAACCTACCTTATGAAGGTAACATAACCTTGTTTGCAAAGAGTGGTGAATACTTGAAGCACTTTTGTAGAAAATCAAAGACTACAACCTCCAATATACATTACACTTCAACATTAAGAAAATTAAAGTCCTCACCACTGGACCAATAAACAACATCATGCTAGATGGAGCAAAAAATTTTAGTTGTCAACAATTTTGTTTTACTTGAGTCCACAATTAAGATCCATGGCAGTAACAGGAAGTTAAAAATTAGTTACCTTGAGAATAATCTACTGTTAAGGACCTCTCCAAAGTGCTAAAGAATAGTGATTTCAGTTTGAAAACCAAAGTGCACCTGATCCAAACCATGGTCTTATGCATTTGAAAGCTGAACAATGAATAGGAACGAATAACAAAGAATCAACACCTTTGAACTGTGGGACTGGCAAAAGTAATGAATACCATGGACTGCCAAAAGAACAAACAAATCTACCTGGAAGGAAGTGCAACCAGAGTGCTCTTTAGATGCAAGGATTGTGAAACTTCAGCTCACTCACTTTTGGCATATTTTTAGGAGGAATTAGTCCTTGGAGAGAGATATCTTGCTGGTAAATGACAGCAGAAGGGAGGAATATCCTTAAAGAGATGGAATGGCACACTGTAACAAGGGGCTTAAGGATGGCACAGATCATAATGATGACATAATATAGGGTGAGGTTCTTATTTGTTGTTCGTAGGGTTGCTTTGAGTAGTAGTCAACTCAATGGCATATAACAATAACAATAATGTAAATAAGTCTATGTGTCAGACAGGGAATGAAAAATAAGCCAGGCATGGCTGCTAATTTTTTAAGGATCCTTAGTGGTTTTGGCAAAAAGATAGAATGGAATACTTGTTGAAATAGCATAAGTAACAATTTTAGGGCAAACCTGTGTGACTTCTATATGATTATTGTTGTGGTGTACCCTCAAGTTGGAACCAACCCATAGCTGACCCTCTGGAGTGTTTCCAGGGGCAGTTAACCTCACAGGAGGAGATTGCTCATCCTTCCCCCATGGAGCAGCTGGTGGATTCAAATGGCTTGTCATTGTGATTGCAGTTCAGCCTCTTGCCACTAGACCATCAGTGCTCCCTATATGATTCTTAATGCTCATAGAGCCATGAGCTATACTGACCTGCGAATATGTTCCACAGCCTAAGCTCACTGTGGTGGTAGTTTTCCTCCCTACAAATGTGCACTACAGAATGATCAAAACAGTGTGCTGTGAATTTCACAGATGTTGATATTACTCATAAATGATCCTCCAGTCAGTTCAGAGTCTATAAATAACATGGAGATTGCCCATCATTCTCCGGTGGATCAGCTGATGGACTTAAACAGTATACCTTTTAGTTTGCAGTACAACTCCTTTACCACTAAGTCACCAGAGCTCTCTCACTATTACCTGATGTATTCTTTAATCAGAAATATAAGCTGATATTCTTAACTAAAGCACAGTAAAACCATGAACACACAGCACCAGCTGATGATAGATTTGGGAATTTGGGAAAGGTGCAGTGATGAGTGTCCTGTTTGTGAAGACTTGGAAGCATAATGTTTTATTGTTGTCTGTCATTGAGTAAGAATGGACCCATAGCTCACCCTCTGGTGAGCTTTCAGAGGCAATTAATTGTAGTGGAGAAGATCTTTCACCTGCGGAGCTGCTAGTGGACTTGAACTGTGTACCTTTGGGATTGCAGCACAGTTTCTTGTCACTAGGCCACCAAAGCTTCCTAAATTTATGGAAAGAGAGAGTAATTCTTGAATGGTTGTCATTGGTGGCAAGAGAGCAAAGAGAAGGCAAAAGCTAATAATTAGTTAGGTTGAAATTAGTTAGGAAAAGAATATACAGTAAAAAGTTGATTAGATATTGTAATTAATTAATTAATTACCTAGCAATTATAATCAATATTGTGAAACAAAAAATGCATATACGAATGAATGGGAAAAGTAATATTATTTATATATTTCCCCTCAAATTAACAGAAAATAAATTCTTAAAGAGGAAAAAAGAACAAAATTTACAAAAGTAAATATTATATTCTTCAAGAAATCCCACCTGAATGCACAGGTCATCTCAAAAATATATTTCACATGAAAAAATGACAAAGTGCCTAGTAAATTATGTGGTGATATCAAGGGCATGTTGTTGTTTTTAGGTGCCGTTGAGTTGTAGATGACTCATAGTGAAACCTGTGAACAAAAACCCTGAGCACTGTTCATACATAGAATTCTGGAGACAAGCCATTTCAGAAGTGGATGCCACTACTGCTTCCAGGCTTGTTTTAGTTGGGAAGCTCCAGCCAACACTGTCCACCATGGGTAACCATTACCACATTTGGCACATCAGTGTCCCAGTGTTCAGTATCACAGCAAATACGAGTTACCTCTGTAGAGCAATGCACAGACCAGTGCTATACCACCTAGAAGAATGTTTGACAGGAAAACAATTTGAACCCAGCCCGAGGGCCGCAGATTAAAATCACCTACCTTAGGCTTAGTAACATAAGATAAAGAAATTTAAAAACTGACCAAACAAATGGAAGAAGAGATTCTAGAATTAAAGAGAAGCTAACATGAATGGAGGAAGTGCTGGAATACGAGGCCTGAATAGAAGATTTCCTTTCAAGAATACAAACCAAAGTCTTACAGTAAAATGAGGAAAGACTTGACATTGTTGTTGTTGTTATGTGCCTTTGAGTTATCTGCAACTCATAGGGACCCTATGCACAACAGCACTTACCTTTCTCTATTCTGTACCAATCTTGTTGTCTCTAGCACACCTGCCCTCATGACCCCAGTCACTGAATCAATCAATCCATCTCATCAAGTGTCTTTCTCTCCAATGCTGTTCCCTCCACCCTCCCAAGCATGGCATCCTTCTCCAAGGACTGGTCCTGCCTTGCAACATGTCCAAAATATGTAAAATGAAGCTTCAGAATCCTTGCCTCAAAGGAGCAGTCTGGTCTCACTCTCTCTAGGATGAACTTGTTTTTCCTCTTAGCAGCCTATTATATATTCAATACTCTTCTACAGCATCACAACTCAAAGACATCAATTTTCCTTCTATCATTCCTAGTCATTGTCCAGATTTCCAATGCATAGCAAGTTATTGCAAAGACTTGGCATTAGAAAACCAAAAAGGAAGAACAAAATGGATATTTTTTTCAAGCTAAAAAAAAAATAGAGGAAAAAAATTTCAAGCCTGGAGTTATAAAACTGGATGTCTCTTTGGGGGAAAAAATATTTCACAACATAACAAACATCGAAAGTCACTGAAAGCAGGAAAAACTGATCAAGTATGAAACATTTCATGAGGTAGCATAAATCAATAACCTACTAAAGAAAGAAATCGAAGTTAGACTGAAGGCATTGCTGAATATAAGGTTACAAGAACTGAAAAAATAATATAAATGATTGTAAGAAAACTAAGTTTAAAAAGACTGTCAAAATATATTGCAATATTTCAGCGAACATATGCAGAGCTGAAATGCTTACTCATTTATGTCAAGAAATCTGGAAAGTCCAACTACCTGGAAGAGAACCACATTACGCAACCTCAAGAAAAGTGACCCAAGAGGTCGTTGAAATAATAAAACAGTGTCATTACTATCAAAGGCTTTTGGAAATTCTTTCAAAAGGATTGAACTACAGCCACACACACACACACACACACACACACACACACACACACACATAACCAGAAATTCAAGCTGGACTCAGAAGACATTCAAAGAGGGATGCAGTTCTGAACTTAGGTGGATCGTGGCTGAAAGTTGAGACTTCCAGAAGGTGCTTACCTGTGTTTATTAACTCTGATGGCAGTATGAATCATAAAAATAATTATGAAAAACATCATCAAAACTGTGATTTCTAGAGTGTCTCACTGTGCTCAAGAATATCTACATATAGACCAAGAAGCGGTTTTTTAAACAGAACAAAGGGATAATACATGTTTTTGTTTTTAAAAAAAAATTTTTTTAATTTATTTTATTATTTTGTGTGTGTGTGTACTGTCAAACCAGATCTGACTGGTACAGGAGGTGATTATCCCTCTTTCTCTAGCAGAGCATCTTGTGTATTTGAACCACACACCTCTGAGATTGCAGTGCAGCTTCCTGCCACTAAGCCACCAGGATAATACCTGTTTTAAAACCAGGACAGGTTATCTTCTATCTTTTAGACAAATGTAGATAGATAAAGCTATGGGATGAAGAAGATGGCACCCATTCACCTATCAATGAAACTAGATTTATCTAAATTTTCTTGGCTTCATTCTTACACTTGAGCTTCAATCAACAGGAGAGAGGAAGTAATCTGTGAGAGGATGGCCTTCATGTGTTCTGTGACAGTACTTACTATCCAATAAAAGTAGTTATCCTCCTTACTTTTCATGGCAATTTCACTTCAGTTCCTCAATTGACAGTGCCATTGCAAATTTTCAGCACAAATTTATTCATATATTAAATATTTATGAAGCACTCACCATGCAGGAATTGTGTAAGGTATCAGGAATATAATAGGGCATAAAAGCATATGTCCTAGTGCACACTATTGTCTATTATTGTCTAATATTGCAATTTGTAAAAGATTTCCTTTTTTTTTAAAGTGAGTTTCCTAGTCTTTGTAAACTTCAGATGTGGTAATGTCTCTGTCTTCCAGCAGTTAACAGTTTGTAGAGATTCATACATGAAATTTAAAGTCATGAGAAGGTATAGTACATTATTAACAACAAAACTGAAGACAGCTAAGCACCTGAATGTACAATTATATAACGATTGATACTTTCTCAGTGACAGCTACTGCTTCTCAGCATGAGATTCAGAGGACCAACCAGGTAGTGTCTTTTATAGGACAGGTGGTGTCTTACTCAGCCATCTGTCCCTGAAGTGCAAGCAACAGAGAGGCCACAGACATAGACATGGGGAACAGAGGAGGGGGTGAATAAATCACATTAATATAGATCATTGCAAAATGAGTCATATCTTTCTATTTGGAAGATAAAATGATTGAACTGGAATGTGATTCAGTGACTAGGAGTTTTGAGAGACATACATACAAACCAGAACTGCTTAAGTTGGAAACACTAGAGTGCCAATTAAAATCTAAACCAAAAGATAAAATAATCATATAAAAGGAACAAGTTGAAATGTCTAGATAAAGCAAAGAAGTAGAGATTAAACAGTGGTTACCAAGAGTAGTGGAAAGTTTCATAAAAGGGACACTCATTCTTCAAGCTATATTGAAGTTTTTATTTGTGGGGATGAAAATTTGGCAGGGAAAGCTGGTGGTGGTTGCACATCTGTGATGGAATTGGTTTTATCCTATTGTACATGGGAAACAATGCTGAATAGGCAAATGTGTTTTTATACTTTTTGTATAAATATTTTTTTAAAAAAATACATTGAAAACAACTGTGCAACTGATAGATTTTTCTCTCTTATCTCAGTCTTGCTCAGGGTCTTCTTCTGAAGTAAAACCAAAAGAAGACATGTTTCTCTCTGGTTTAATTTACTGTTACTTCTTTCTTGTTTTTGTAGCATGCCTTTTTTTTGGGTGGTGCTCGCTCAGAGAATCCTGTCATTATCATCTATTTAAGGAAGTGCACCTGTCAAAATTACATTAACTATTTGTGCTTGATCCCAATCCTGATTTTGCCAATTGCTGAAAAGACGTTTTGGAGCTGCTCATTAGGATCATTCTTCACCACATGACTGCATGAATTGATCAAATCATTCCACCTGCTGAATCAAGTAATTTTATTGTTTCACTTTACACAGCTATCAGCTGATTTTACTGTTCATGGAGAGAGTTCTCACTTCACAAAGCAGAGAACATGGCCAAATAGGAAAAAGGGAAGAGGCTCACTTAACTGGTAGCAATGACAACAATGTATTAACAAACCTTTTCTGAAATAAGCAATTCTCTCTATTGATTCATTGTTTCTCTACACATGTAAGAGGCTGCCACCTCTTTTCATTCCAATCAAAACAGGTTATATGCTACTAATTACTGACAGCTCAGAATCTTAATCCTTCACACCTTGGTCATTAGCCAGTCCAATAATAATGTGAGAAATCCAAAGGGTGAGGATGATTGTCACATTTCCAAGCAGCTGCGCTGTCTTCTGACCACCTGGAATGGTTCAAATCTTCCCAGCTAGATATTTGTATTTGGGTTTTGATTAACTTCTTTTACATACTGATAGGCTCATTTTAATTCAACATAGATGAACTAATTCAATTATATTTTCCAAAACAAAAACAGGAATATGAAAAATAAGATGTGAGATTTATTATAAAACAATGCAAAGCACAACTTGTGAACAAAAATTTGTAGGTGGAAATCTGAAATATATTGCATTTTGGTTCTAATGAATTCATTTTGAATTTTTAAAAATTAGGTTACTTTCCTTGAGCTAATCATTACAAACATTTTTTAACTAAGCTTTGTAAGCCCCATATTATAATATCTGCATTAAAACTTTAATTAATACTAATCTGTACAGTCCCAAAATGACTGTGTTGCATGTTGGACTCCATTCAAATTTTTGAATGAAGCCTAACATGCAAAATTTAAAAAAGAAAAAAAATCTATTTTGTTTTGTACTAGGTGAATCTGTGGACAGAGTCATACATTGTTTAAAATGTATTTTGCTGATTTTTAACAAGAAGCAAATCATGGAGAAATCTAATGTTGCTTTTACAAAAAAGAAAATAAAACCATAATATTTGGAAACAAAACAAAATAAAAACTGCTTTATCTTCCAAAGCCAGAAGTGAAGAGTTAGCAGCATAGTGGCTGACCCCAGTTTTCAGTATATTCTCCGTTCTAAGGACATTGACAGGAAATGGTCAGCCTGGAGATACAATGAAAGGAAGCCCAGCATTGAAGGTTTCACTGATAACATGTGATTTGAAGTCAGTGAACAGACCTAACGGTCATTCATTTGCTTAGGCCAAAGTGTATAATAATCCAAAGGCTCCATTAAGATCTTGTCACAAAAGCATACGGAAGATAGTGTATGACACAGGAGGCAGGGCATGTTTTCCAACTAATTGGTGGACTGCAATAACTTGAATCAGTATTAAGGTAATATTTTAGTTCATAAAGTTTTACTTATCTAATTTATTGCTGCCCTAAAAATTAATGTTGTGTAATACACTATTAGTTTTAAAGTAAACCCTCTTAATAATAAAATCTTAATTAGATGGAACACAGTTCTCCTTTCTCTTCTACTAGAAGAACTAGATGCTCAACTCTAACAAATATTTCAGGTGTGCTTGAAAAGGAGAAAAAGAATTCATCTTTATGGAATTTCATAGACATTATTCAGAATTTTCTTTTATCTCATTGTATAAAGCTTTTCTTTCTATATGATACTTCTATAACATTTTCTTAAATGAATAGGATTTAAGATCAATCTTTGAAATTTTTCTACCACCAGTGACCACACTGCAGTATTATAGCAAGTCTTCAGGGTCTCTTAAGTGTTAACCACACTTTTTTTCACCTGAACTATGGTGGCCTCAACAACTTAAACAGACAACCGCTGTCTTTTTTTTTTCCAGGAGCTTTTCCTTCTCTTGTTATCAGCTTGTCAGCTAGTGGAGATGGGAAGGATTAAGACCTTGAGTTGTCACACATAGGTGCACTTGCTCTTGGTGACTCTTCTCAACACCTGTCATTTCCTCCCTTGAGCTTAAAAAGTAAATAGATTCATGCATAGGTAAAATGAAAAACCATAAATTCTGTAGACTTGAACAATTTATATTGTTGTAAGACACATTTTTATGACTCAAACATCTTACTCGGAGAATTACGGGTTTTGCATTTTCTTTTAAGTTAATAAGCATGCATAAAGCTTGTTTAAGTTTTATGCTTTTTAAAAATCAGCAAGTTAAAGTCTAAAGTAGAACTAATAGAAATATGATTCATGTGCTTAATTGTAAATCCCCTCAAAGGAAAAAGAAGATAAATAGGTAAAATTAACTTTAGTGATGTATCTTACTTAATCTACTATATCAAAACTTAAATATGTAAAATTGTTTCTTTTTCATGCTAAGACTTTGAAATATTTTACATAGTTCGGACTACCCATCTTTAAATTTCTCAATGAGATGTCACCAGTGGCTATTGTATCGTGGTGGTTTTTTCCCCCTTTAACTTTAATATCTTTTCCCATTTAACTTTAATATCTCTGTGAATCTATTCAGTAGTCATTTTCAAAATTGCAAAGGATTTAATAAAAAGTTACCTTATTTAAGCAGGGTTTGGTTGCATAGGGATTTTAGGGAAAAAATACGTTTTGCTCATTTGGGCCACCAGAATGCTAATTTTGCTATTATGATCTCCTGGATTAAATTTTTCCATGTAATAGTATGAGGAGTAGCTCTTTAAATCAGGCATTTTGTGGAAATGTCAATTCAGAGTGAATGGCTAACCTCACTGTCCATGTGGATTAAATACAATTTACAATGTTGAAAAACAGAACTTATTAAGAAGTCCTTCCTAAGTGGCAGACTAATTGTAGAATTAGAGAATTACAAAACCAGACACGTTCTGCTCTCAAAAAGTATACTTTCCAGTGAGAGAGGTTTGTAAACCAAATAATAAGATAAAGAAATGTGAAATCACAGCTTCAAAAAGTTCTGCAGAGAAGTACAAATGTCTTATGGGAACATAAAATAAGGCGATTTGACCTAGTGGCCAAGGTCAGGGAAAACTTCCTTAAGGAAGTAGTGCTTGAGTTGAGATCTAAGGGATGAGTAAACCAGACCAGTCAGAGAGGAACTGGGAAGGATATACTGTGCAGTTTGATATTTGTCTCTCTAGTTTTGTTTCAAGAAGAGACTACAGTTAAGACAAAGCTTTTCCCCTGTCGCTGATGGAATAGTTTTCTCTCACATTGAAATCTTGGCTTCTCTTCCTGGGAAGAGACTCTCATGAGCTGAGCAGTGTCTTTTCCTGTGACTTTGGTGCCAAGCTTAGAGTCTTGATGTGCCAGGATTTTTCATGCTCTTATCTCTGCTTAGGCACTTAGTATACTCAGGATTACTTTGTAAAGCATTTTTCTTTTCTTTATAACGCAATATAAACCATACATATCTATGGAGATTTCTGTATATCTAATTCACGAACAAGTGAATTATTTTTTGCAACACACTAAAAACAGTGCAAGACAATGAACTCTTGTAATGCACAAAATCCTAAGAACTAAACCATCTCCACATTTGAGAAATAAAATGGGCAAAGTATAAAAGCAGGTAGGCAAACCAAAAGTGACACAGGCATATGAAGCTCAACAGTTATTAAATAAAGAAATAAATAATAAGATATAATAATCTTTGTTTCCCTCACCCAACTAACAAGTGATAGAGGCATGTCATTGAAGAAATAGGCATGTAATAAGCTAGTTGGGGAAAAAGAATTTGGAGCCATTATTTGGAGGCCATTTTGCCAAGAGGTCTAAAAAGTCTTACAAAATATGTATCTATGAGCCAACAATTCAATTCTTGCAATTTATCTTGAAGGAAAAACTAGACAAGCAGTTTAAATATATCAATACATTTTGTATTCAGTAATAGCTGAAATATTAAAACCACTTAAATTTTTATAGGAAAGATATGATTAAAAACCTAATATTCAAAGAAATAAATAAATTACAATGTGTAGTATAGATTTGTATGTACTTCTACAGAAATATATTGACATTATATTGGTAATTAAAGGATGATATAAAGCTGTATTAGTAATACAATCCAAATGGGATATATACACACACACACACACACACATAGAGTACACAGAGTAACCATGTATTGGAAACTGGAAAATAGAGTGAAATCTAATCATGCAATGTATAATTCGTTTTTTTTTTACTTATCTAAAGTTTCTATTTTTTCTAACAATTTCCTCTTATATTTAGTAATACATATTCTTTTCAGAATAATATTTTCTCATTAAGAAGCATTTTTAAAAAACAAAGAGGTTAAAGAAAGAAAAATTTTATCCATTTTATTACCTTCCAAAGATAACTGTGTTAGTGCTGTGAAATATTTCCCTTCAACTTTCTTTTTTTGAAAGAATAACTCTTTTTAAACATAGTTTTGCTCATATTTAATTAGGCTTCTGAGACCAGTGCTAAACCTTGCCTGAGGGACAAGCTTTTACAGAGGATTTTCTTGTATCCAATTACAGGGTTTTTCCATAATAGGGGGATAACAGTTTATAATTAGATTGACTAAATTTAAGCTTTAGCCAGATACCCTTGTGTAAGGAGACACCACCTCTCTCCGTTCTTGTTGTGTTCAGTTTAGTCAGATGTGGTTTTCTGCACCAATGATTCTCCTTAGGAATTTTGGCTGAATTGGGTAAAGTGCCTATTAATAGTCACACAAGACAGCCCTGCAAATACCAACGAGACTTAGAAAATATATAGCATTGAGAATGCAGTTATTAGCAGTCATATGAAATGAACACTGTAATAGTGGCTAAAAGGATAGAAAATAGGGCTAGAACATCATGGTTTGAATCCTAGCTCCACCAATATCTACTCATGAAGTTAATTTCTTAAGGTTTCAGTATTTTAACTCTTTCCAATAAACTTGAGGAAATAACAGCTAATGAAGGATTCTTTGCTTCCTGCCAGGATCCGTCTAACATCAGTAATGACATTTGTGGTGCAATGGCCTCTTCTAAACTCTGTTTGAACTTTTGACAATTCCCTGTTAATGTTTTGTTCTGGATTTGAATGATCTTTAGCAATATTTTGCTTGCATGTATATATATAAATGATATTGTGAGAATAATAATATGAAAATAATTCCTCATTCTGTTGAATATTCTCTTTTGGAAATGAGAAAAAATATGGATCTCTTTCAGTCAGTCTGCCTGGCAGCGGTCCTCCAAATTTCCTGCATAAACTGGTGATCCTGTCCAGGGTTGAATTTGTTAGTTTAACAAGTTTATTGCTGTTGTGTAAATTCCTGGAGTCTTACTTTCTGCCAATGCCTTCAACACAGCTAGAATATTTTCCTTTATAACCCTCAACTTTTGTTCATATGGTGCTTCTTGGAATTTGTCTGTGCCTACCAATTTTTTTAGTGCACTGATTTAGTGTACTCTTCCATCTTCCTTTGATGCTGCCTGTATTCAAGATCATATTCATCCCAACTTTCAGCATTACAGTTTGAAGCTTGAATTTATTTTTCAGTTCTTACAGCTTGAGAAATGCCTAGTGAGTTCTTCCTTTATTATTCTCTGGCTCTAGAACTTTGGACATTTCATTATAATATTTTGCTTTGTGTTTTCTAGCTGTTTTTTGAAATCTTCTTTTCAGCTCTTTTACTTCAGTATTTTTCCTTTTATTTTGGCTTCTTGATGCTCTAATGCAATTTTTATAGTATATCCTGTATCTGTTTTTATTTCTCCTTTATCTTTGTAATGACTTTTTTTCTGTGAATGGATGATATCCTTCTTGTAGTCCACAGTTCCTCTGGTCTTTGACCACTGGTATTTAGTTCCTAAAGGCTGTTCTTGAGATGATTTTTACATTCAGGTGGGATAGATTCAAGGTCATACCTTGGTTATTACAGATTTGTTTTTATTTTCTTAAGTTTCAATTTTAATTAAAGATAGTTGTTATTCAAATAGAATTCCAGAAGACTATCTGTGTTTTATTGATTATGCAAAGCCATCTGACTCTATGGATCATAACAAACTATGGCTAAAATTGAAAAGAATGGGAATCTCAGAATACTTTCACTCACACCTGAACCAAGAAGCTATTGCCCGAACAAAGCAAGGGGACACTGCATGGTTAAAAATAAGAAAAGAGTATATTATGTTTATTCAATCTGTTCTGTGAGCAAATAATTGAGAATCTGAACTCAGTGAAGAAGACTGTGGTATCAGGATCAGAGAAAGACTTCTCAACAACCAGTGCTACACAGATGATACAACCTTGCTTGCTGAACGTGAGCAGGACTTGAAACATTTACTGTAGAAGATGAAGGACCACAACCTTCAATATGAATTATGTCTTAACACCAATAAGAAAAAGCTCTTCCCCACAGGGCCAACAGGAAACATCATGATTTGTTGTTGTTATGTGCCTAGTCGCTTGTGACTCATACCGACAAGAGCCCTAAATGCTGCTTTATCCTGTGCCAACCTCACTGTCTCTGACACACCTACTCCCACTACCCCAAATCACTGAATTGATCCATCTCATCTAGGGTCTTCCTCTCCTGCGCTGTCCCTCCACTCTCCCAAACATGATGTCCCTCTCCAAAGACTGGTCCCTCCTTGCAACATACCCAAATTATGTTAGACGAAGCTTCAAATTCCTTGCCTCCAAGGAGCAGCCCGGCTTCACCCTGTCCTGGACAAACCTGTTTGTTCTCCTAGCAGTCCATGGTATATTCAATACTCTTCTCTAGTACCACAGTTCAAAGGCACCAATTATCTTTCTAACATCCCTACTCACTGTTCAACTCTCCGATGCATAGAAGTAATTGTGAAGACTATAGCCCTGATCAGGTGCACCTTAGTCTTTGCTCTTCAATACTCTGGAGAGGTCCCTGACAGCTGACTTTCCCAATGCAATTCATCTTTTGATTTCCTGGCTGCTGGTACCGAGAGTGTTGACTGTGGAGGCAAGCAAACAAAAACTGTTAACCATCCCAATCTCTTCACCATCTATACTAATGTTGCCAATTGGCCCAGTGGTGAGAATCTTTGTTTTCTTGATGTTGCACTTCAATCAATATTGAAGGCTGCAGTCCTTGACCTTCTGCAGCAAGCACTTCAGGTCCTTCTCAGTTTCAGCAAGCAGGGTTGTTTCATCTGTATAATGCAGGTGGTTGAGGAATCTTCCACCAATCCTGATGCCACATTCCTCCTTGTACAGCCCAGCACACAGATTGAAAAGGTATGGAAACAGAATACATCCCTGGCGGACACCTTCCCAATTTTGAATCATGCAGTATCTCCTTGCTCTGTTCTGACTACTGCCTCTTAGTCTAAATATAGGTTTTGCATAAGCACAATCAAATGCTCAGAGTCGGAAGGAGTATACAGAGTCACTGTACCAGAAGGAATTGACTGGCGCAGAAGAATTTCATGAAATAATGTATGAGCAAGAGCCTGTGGTAATGGAGGAGGAAGTCCAAGTTGCTCTGAAAGAAATGGAAAAAAAAACCAAGTCTCCAGAAGATGACTGCATATTGACGTATTTCAACAGACACTGCCCTGGATGTACTCACCAAGTGTGCCAAGAAATTTGGAGGACATCCAGTTGCCCAACTGACTGGAAGAGGTCAGTATTTATTCCCATTCCAAAGAAAACTGACCTGACAGAGTGCAGAAATTATCGAACAATATCATTAATATCACATGCAAACAAGATTCTGCTGAAAATTATCCAAAAATGACTGAAGCAACATGTCAACAGAGAAATGTCAGATGTGCAGCCTGGGTTTAGAAGGGGTCATGGTACTAGGGATATTATAGCTGATGTTAGGTGGATCTTCGCAGAAAACAGAGACTACTACAGGTAATGTCTATCTGTGATTGATTGACTTTAAAAAGGCTTGACGGGATGACAAAAAATGTGGCTGACTCTGATAAGAACATCATGATAGATGAAGAAAAATTTAAGTTGTCAATGAGTCAATCTTACTTGGATCTTCAATTAATACCATTAGTACCAGCAGTCAGGCAATCAGGAAACTTATTACATTGAGTAAGTCTGCTGCCAAGGATCTCTCCAAAATATGTAAGAGCAATGATGTCAGTTTGAAGACCAAAATGTGACTGATTCAGGCCATGTCTTTTCAATCGGTTGTCATGTATGTAAGAGTGGGACAATAACTAAGGATGGTAGAAGAATTGATGCCTTTGAGTTATGGTGTTGGAGAAGAGTCCTGAATATCCCTTGGACTACCAAAAAAACAAAAGATATGTCTTGGAAAAAGTGGAGCCAAAATGCTCTTTGGAGGTGAAGTGGAGAAATTCTATCTCTCATCCTTTGGACATGTTGCAAGGAGAAGCTCCTTAGAAGGAGACATCACGGTTGGAAAGGTAAAAGACAGGTAGACCCTCAATGGAACAGATGGAAGCAGCAATTGCAAAAATGGGCTTACAGTTGTCAGAGTTGATGAGGAGAGCACAGGATAGAAGAGAATTCAGGTCTGTTGTTCATCGGGTCACTATTAATCATATTCAACTAGTTGGCACTTAACAACAACAACTAAGGATTAAATCCACTAACGCATGCAAAGTGCTTATAAATATATTATAGTTTAGACAAACTCATAGCTGAAGAGCCTAATTTAGGTGTCTTTTCAATAACCTGCTATACATTTGGACAATGAATAAGGATGACAGAAGAATTGATTTCTTCAAGTTGTGGTGCTGGAGAAAAGTACTGAATATCCCATTGACTGCCAAGAATACAAATAGATATATCTTGGAGAGGGTCCAGCCAGAGTGCTTCTTGGAGGCAAAGATGGCAAAGCTTCGCCTCTCATACTTTGGATATGTAGCTAGGTGAGGCTATTCCTTGGAGACGGATATCACACTTGGAAAGCTAGTGAGTCAGTGAAGGAGAGCAAGACTCTAATGAGTTAATATGACATAGTGGCTTCAGCAATGAACTTGAGTGTTTCAGAGATTGTAAAGATTGCACAGGGTTCAAGTTGACTATTCATAAGGTTGCTATCAGGCGTATTCAACAATACCTAACAACAATCACAAATTGCACGGGAAGAGTTTGCACATTTTTCTTTAGCAGAGCAGTTGGTAGACTCAAACTGTGTGTGTTTGGGATGGCAGTGCAGTTTCCTGTATGATGTTGTTGTTGTTATGTGTCATCAAGCTGGTTAAGATTCTTAGTGACCCTATGCACAATAGCTTTTAGGCCTGCCCTATCTTGAGTCTCTCTCACTGTATTTGATACATCCTCCCACCCCCACAATTGCCATAGTTACTTTGCTAATCCATTTCTTCAAAGGCCTTTCTCTTATGCTGGCCTACCATCCTTTCAAGCATTTTGTCCTTCTCCAGGGACTGGTGCCTACTGGCAACATGCCCAAAACATATGAGATGGAGCTTCACAATCAATACCTTCAAGGAGCAATCTGTTTTCACCATCTCCAGGACAGGCCTCTTTGTTCTCTTGGCCGCCCATGGTATGTTCAAGACTCTTCCCCAGCCCTCAACTCAGTCATGGATTCATCTTCTGTCATGCTTACTCATTGTCCAAATCTGTCTCTGACACATAACAAGTGATTGCAGAGACCATGCCTTAGGTCAGGTGCACCTTAGTCTCTAGACTGATGTCATTTCTTAACTGCTGATGTCAAGAGTGTCGATTGTGGACTTGAGCAATATGAAATTGCTAACAATATCAATTTCTTGTCTGTCTATCATGATGCTATCAATCGCCCCAGTGGTGAGAATCTTTGTTTTCTTGAAAATAAAGATTGAGATACAATCCATATTGAAGACTGCAGTAACTTGACCTTCTGGAGCAAGCCTTTAGGTTCTCCTCAGTTTCAGAGAACCAGTTTATGTTATCTGAATAATGCAGGTCGTTTATGAGTCTTCCTCTGATACTAATGCCACATTGTTCTCCATATAATCCAGTCCCCCACAAATTATCTATTCCATGTATAGATTGAAAATATATGGAGGAAGGACACATCCCTGATGCACTTTTTTCTTGATTTTGAACCATGTAATGTTTCCTTGTTCTGTTCATATGTCTGCTTCCTGGTTCAAGTATAGGTTTCGCATGAGCACAATCAAGTATTCTGGGATTTCCATTCTTCTCAATGTTTCCGATCCCTGTATGGTAATTGGTATATAAAATATAACCAATAAATAATAGTTTCATTATCATTCAAACACTATACCTTCTTAAAAATCAGATATGCAGTAATTAAAGTGTGTGGAACTGTGTAACACGATTTCAATAATATGAATCACTGAACAGTTTTATTCTCTACATGATATGTTGTTTTGTAAATATAGCCTAACAAATTCTTACATTTTTGTTGTTGGTGTTAGGTGCCATCACTACGACTTACAGAAACCCTATGAACAGTAGATATGAAAGTAGCTGTAATCTGTGCCATTCTCATCATTTCTGATGCACTCAAGCTCATTGTTACAGTCACTATGCTGATTTGTCTTATTGAGGGTTTTCCTACCTTTTGCTGAAGCTTGACCTTTCCCCACATGATTTTTTTTCCAAGAACTGATCCCTCCTAACAGCATGTTAAAGTATATAAGACAAAGTTTCACCATCTTTGCTTCTAAAGAACACCCTGATTGTACTTTCTCCAAGACATATTTATTCTTTGGCAGTCTGTAGTATATTCATTGTATATTTGCAGTACAAGTACTCTTTTTCAACTCTACAACTCAAAGGGAGTGATTCTTCTTCTGTCACCCTTAATCATTATCCTACTTTCAGAGGTGTTGTTGTTGTTGTTATGTGCTGCCCAGTTGCCTGTGATCCATACCTTCCCTATGTAAAACAGCTCTGAACCTTTCCCTGTCCTGAGCCATTCTCACTTATTCCAACACACCTACCCCATTACCCCAGTTTCTTTGTTAATCTATCTCATCTGAGTTTTCCTCTCCTGGGCTGTCCGTCCACCCTTCTGAGCATGATATCTTTCTCCAAGGACTGGTATATATAAATTGAAATTTAATGTTATTTAGAACAAATCACTCTTATTCTGAATTTCTGATAGTGACAGATAAATGGATTTTACACTTTAAGTAATATGTATAATGAGTAAGACCCTGGAAATAATTTTTGTGAGTCCTTATGAGTATCAAAACTCCAGAGAACAATATTTGTAATTTTAATGTGATTCATTAATACTTCTAAGACACTTTCAGTAAATTATTTTCACAGCAAAATTAGTATTGATTTCTACTATATAGTTCATTGAATGAAATAGAAATTATTGAGCTCATAAATAATTAATATATGGATTTTAGTGAGTAAAGGTTGGATTTTCAGCTCTTTAATAGTAAAAAAATAACATTTAGACATATTCTCTACTATACAATAATTTCATAGCAAATTTTCATGGACATGAAGATTAACCACAATTTCTCAGCCTCTAGTTTATTCAACTTGGTTGTCTGAACAAAATTGTATTTTTCCATTTTCAAGAGCCACTCTTCATTCTTGACATTAGCTTGTTTTCTATGCTTACAATTTTATTTTAAAAAACCCCAAACACAAAACTGTTAGCAATATAATATTTGCCTGCGGGATAATAATTTGGAAAATTAAATAGATTCTATTCCTAAAATTGAGAAAAAAATCCACTATATTAGCGGCCTAGCATTATAACTAATCAATATCACAAATGAAGTGACTTAAAACAATAGATACTTAATCACAAAGTTTTGGAGTCCAAACGTCTGTCATCAAAGTTTCAGCAAAGCTATGTTCCCTTTGTAGATACGAAGACAAATCCTCCTTTCAGCTTTTTCATGGCTCCAGTTGTAACAGCATAATATCAATTTCTGCCTCAGTCTCAAATGCCTTTTTTTGGTCAATTTCTCTTACCAAGAAACTAGTTAGTGTATTTCAAGTCCACCCCCTAGATCCAGTATGACTTTAACTCAGTATCATCAATTTTATCAATTGACTGGAAGAGATCTATTTTTATTCCCATACTCAAAAAAAGTGATCCTACAGAACGTGGGAATTATCAAACAGTACCACTTATTGGAAGCAGGAGTGGCATCCACTTCCTAAACAACATACCTTTGGAAAGTCTATGAACTTTGAGAAATGATGAAAGTTATAGAAAGGCTTCAGGTCTTTTGTTCATAGAGTCTATGAGTCATGCTTAACTCTATGACATCAACAATAACAACAACCACGAATATTACATGTTAGCAACATCTTGCTGAAGATTATACAAAAATGACCAGAACAGGTAACTCCCAGAAATATAAGCAGGAATAAAAGTTGGAGAGGATGTGGGAAGATAGTAACTCTTATACCGTGTTGGTGTGATTGTAAAATGGTACAACCACTATGAAAGGCAGTTTGTCACTTCCTTAAAAAGCTGAATAGAAATTCCGTATGACCAGTTATTCCACTGCTTGGAATACACTCTGAGAAAATGAGAACTGAGGCTTAAACAGAGACTTGCACACCAGTCTCCATAGCAGCATTATTCATTATCCCAAGAACGTGGAAACAGCCAGGATGTCCAACCACAATCGAACGGATTGAGAAATTATGGTACATTAACACAATGGAATACTATACAGCACACAGGAGTAATGATTTTGTAAGTTACAACCTAACTTGGAAGGGATTGGAGAATATTATACTAAGTGAACTAAGTCAGTCCCATAAGGACAAATACTGTATAAAACCATTATTGTAGAATGAGTATGAAGACCTAAGAGGAGGGAATGGAAGCAGAGGGGTGAAGATTGACGGGGTGGGGTGGAGTGGGGTGGTTAATCATGGGATCACACAATTTGATGAGTGGGAGCTTAAGGAAATGAAAAAGATCAGATGTGACAAACAATACATTTGAATTTTATAAATAAATCAGTTGTTGTTGTTGTTAAGTGCTGTCGAGTCACAGGCGACTCATAGCGACCCTATGAAGGAGAGTTCTTGACACTTGGGTGCCTTTCATCCTCTCTCCAGGTTCCTAGGGTTTCCGGAGGCAAGCTATTATGGAAGTGGATGCCACTCCTCCTTCCACACTTGCTCAATAGGGGAGCTCCACCCCACTCTCAGTCCGCATTGGGTAGCCAACCATTAACGCATTTGACACATCGGTGTCACAGGGTTCAGCCTCACAGCAACCACAAGCGACCGCGGGACGGCAACTTGTACACCAGGGCTGTGCGACCTAATTCATAGTTTCTAGTCAATTCTGACTTCTGTTGTTGTTATGTGCCATTAAGTCACCTGCGACTCATAGCAATCCTGTCCTAATCTGCGCCAATCTCACTGTCATGGACACACCTGTCCCTAGTACCCCAGACACTGTGTTAATCCATCTCATCCAGGGTATAAAACTAAAAAAAAAATAAATAAAAAGGAACTATAAGCAGGGTTTAGAAGAGCCTGTGGCATTAGAAATAACATTGCCCATATCAGATCTCAAAACTGAGAAAGTACCAGAAAATGCTTATTTGTTTTTTATTTACTATGCAAAGTCATGATGGTGTGGAACACAATAAATTGTAGTTAACCTTGAGAAATATGGAAATCCTAAAACACTTAATTGAGCTCATGCAAAATCTACACCTAAACCAGGAAGCTGTTGGACAAACAGAGCAAGGGAACATTGCATAACTTAAAATCAACAAAGAAACACATCAGGGATGAGTGCTTTTTCCATACATTTTCATTTATATGCAAAACATATAATTCAGGAGACTGACATTTATGAAAAATGTGGTATCAAGATCAGAGAAAGAGCTATCAGCAGCCTGCATTATGCAGATGGCACAACCAAAATGGAGAACCTGAGAAACAAAGCTGCAACCTTAAATATGGAGTATATCAACATCAAAAAAACAAAGACCCTCACCAGGTACTGCAGTTGTTGATAATTTCATCTTCCTCAAATCCATAATCAACAATCTTGACATAAGCATTCAGGTAAAGAAACGATAAGTTGTTTTGGGAAAGCCTGCTGTCAGAAACCTCTCCAAAGGGTTAAAGCAAAATAATGTCAGCCTAGAGATTAAGCTGTGCCTGATTCAAGCCCTGATCTTTTCAATTGCTTGCTATACATCTGAGAGCTGGACAATGACTAAAGATGACAGAAGAATCAAAGCTTTCATTTGTGGTATTGGAGACGAGCACTGAACAGACAGGTCAGTCCTGGAGAGGGGTAATTTTTGGAGGAAAGGAAATTATGCAGTCTCATAATGACAAATACTGCATAAGACCATTATTGTAATAATAGAAGGATAACTATTAAAACCTATATGGCAACTCAAGTAGGGTAGGGCTGAGGATGGTAGGGGCAAAACCACAGGTTTGCACAGTTTAGTGAATGGAGAGAGCGGGGAAGGAAATGGGAAGGATCTGGGTGAAAATACAGGGTAATTATAGACGAAGTCCAATGATAATTAATTTTATAAAACATAATGCATGAGAATGATTGTATGAAACACAATGTGAATGAAGTATAGTATGAAACAAAATGTACATGAACTTTGTAAACAAATGAATAAAAATAAAGGGAAAAAAACAAACCAAAGAAAACCTCATTTGCTATACTTTGGGCATGTTTTCAGGAGAGATCACTCCTTGCAGGACATCATTTTGGAGTGTCAGCGCATGAAAGGATTGAGATGGGTTTACACAGTGACTGTGGCAATAAAGTCAGATGTTTCAGAGACGATGAGGTGAGCTCAGGGTAGGGAAAGTTTCTGAGTACTTGTTCACAGGGTTGCTATGAATCATAGTCAACTCAATGAGGCATAACAATAACAATAATTATATCCACAAAGTTTCTGTTTCCAAACAAAGCAGGGACATTCTGAAGTTCCACTTGGACATGGGTTATAGAATTCTAGGCAACTCAAGACTCTGGTAATCTTTAATGGTCAGTGACAAAAATAGTAGGTATATAGCCCAATTAATTCTTACTTTCTTCCGTTGTAAGAAATGTCCAGTTTTATTCTTGTAGGGATACATCAGTCAAGAATCTACATTTTAGGACTCAGCTCTTCTCATGGGCTGCAACTCTTTGGGGACATTATCCTTGCTCTGCTATAGGACATGAAGGCCTATGTGGCATGGTGGGCCTGGAAGGGTCGTCCAGTCACCACAGCCCCATCATCTGTTAAAGGCTGTGGCCCAACCAAAGTGCACTCACACTCTCGCTGGCACAGAACCACTACCTGCCAAGTTCAGGAGTTGCAGTTTCATCCCCCAACTGCTGCCCCCACTCTCCAGCACCAGAAGCACCAATATCACAGATACTTTGGTGGAAACATTGCTGTCGACTTACACCATGCTGAATCCCTTAAGCTCATGAGGATCAGGCCAAGTCAGGCCAAGTTGCAGTTTCAGGAAAACAGTGGCATTTCCAATTCTGCCATTCAGGTGCTTTGAGGGAAACACTGCTGTCTAGCTTCAAGAAGGGAGCAAAAATATACAGGTCTCTCACAAAACATTGCTGTACTCTGAGTCACTATATAGTAACAACAATGTAAATCAACTAAGAAAATACATAATGTCCAGACAACAGCAATCTACCTTAGTCATCATTAAAAAGCAAAATAACCCTTCTTCTACATCTCAGAAGCACAGTAAACACCAAATAGACTAGACCCCAAAATAAAAACATCAAGACATATCATAGTCAAATTCAAGACAAGAATAGAATTCTAAAAGCAGCTCAGGAAAAACAAAGAGTCACCTATGAAAGGGGCACAATTAGAGTAAGTTCTGATTTCTCAGCAGGAATCATGTAAGCTAGAAGACAATAAGGTGGCATATAGAGAAAATCAAAAGTAAACAATTTCCTGTCAAGGTTCTTATACCCAGCAAAGCTTCCCATCAAATACGGAGGTGAAATTAGATCTTTTGCAGAAAAGAAGGAATTTAAAGAATTTTTGAAAACAAGATCAACTTGGACATGTTGCCAGGAGGGACGTGTCCTTGGAGAGGGACATCATGCTTGGGAGGGTTGAGGGACAATGCAGGAGGGGAAGACCCTCTATGAGATGGATTGATTCGGTGACTGGGGTAATCGGGATGGGTGTGTCAGAGGTGGTGCGGTTGGTGCAGGATAGAGCAGGGTTTAGGGCTGTTGTGCATAGGGTCGCTATGAGTCGGAAACGACTCGACGGCACATAACAACAACAACAACATACTCTCATAAATTAAAAAACCTAGAGGAAATGGACAAATTCCTTGCAACTCATGCTCTAGCCAGATTGACCAGGACAGAAACAGAACACCTGAACAGACCTGTCACAAAGAAGAAATTGAATAGGTCATACTTTCTCATAAGAAAAGTCCTGGACCAGATGGTTTTACAGCTGAATTCTACTAAACATTCAGAGAGGATCTATCACCAATCCTAGTTAAATTATTTGAAAAGATTGAAAAAGAAGGAATAGTCCCAGAGGCAAAAAAATTACCAAGCTAGAAAATTACAGATCAATATCTCTCATGAATATAGATGCAAAAATCCTTAACTAATCCTAGCAAATAGAATCCAAAAACACATTAAAAAATAAATAAAATTTACCATGACCAAATGGGATTCATAACAGGTATGAAAGGCTGGATAAGAAAAGCAATCAACATAATTCACCATATTAACAATGCAAACAAGTACTATATTGTCTTAACAATTGATGCAAAAAAAAAAGGATATTTGACAAAATCCAACACCTCTTCCTGATAAAGATACTCAGCAAAATTGGAATAAGGGAATTTCCTCAACATAGTGAGAAGTATATATGCAAAACCAAGAGCCATTATCATTCTCAATGCAGAAAGACTAAAAGTATTTTCCTTGAAAATAGGGATGCCCATTTTCACCGCTTCAATATTGTACTGGAAGTGCTAGCTAGAGCAATAAGGCAAAAGAAGGAAATAAAATCCACCCAGATTGGCAAAGAGGTGGTTAAATGATTACTATATGCAGAACAGATCATTTAGGAAGTAGGGCTTTATGAGGAGGAATATGGTGTTGAGATTAGAGGAAGATTC
Organism: Elephantulus edwardii; assembly: GCF_000299155.1. NCBI lineage: Eukaryota > Metazoa > Chordata > Mammalia > Macroscelidea > Macroscelididae > Elephantulus > Elephantulus edwardii. Next base: position 1,541,543 of record NW_006399938.1, on the reverse strand, counting down.
ATCAATAAACTGCATTATACAAATGACACAATCTTGCTTGCTGAAACTGAAGAAGACATGAAGTACTTGCTGCAGAAGGACTGTAGTTTTTTATATGGATTGAAACTCAACACAAAGAAGACATAGATTCTCACTACTGCGCAAATTGACAGCACCATGCTAGAGGGAGAAGAGATGGAAGTTGTTAACCATTACAGCTTGCTCAGCTCCACAACCAATACTCTTAACAGCAGTAGTTAGGAAATTTAAAAAATGAATTGCATTGGGAAAATTTGCTGTCAAGGACCTCTCCAGAGTACTGGAAAGCAACGATGTCAATCTGGAGACTAAGGTGTGCCTAACCCAGGTCAAGGTTTAGCAATTACTTGTTATGCTTCAGAGAGCTGGCCAATGACTAAAGATGACAGAATAAGAATTACTGCCTTTGAGTTGTGGTGAAGAATAAGTAAGATTGGCTCAGGACAGGGCAGGGTTTAGAGCTGCTGTACATAAGATCTCTATGGGTCACAGGAGATTCAATGGCACATAACAACAACAACAACATATGCAGATAATATAATAGTGTACACAGAAAACCCTAAGGACTGAACAAATAAACAAAAAACCCTGTTAAAGCTAGTAGATCAATTTAGTAGAGTGGCAAGGTATATCCAATAATTAGTGGGATTCCTCTACAGCAATGAAGATAATTCAGAGAAGGAAACCAAGAAAGGCATAACATTTACAATAGCCAACAACAAATTGAGATACTTGGAAGTTAACCTAACTAGAGATACAAAAGTCCTATACAAAGAAAACTACAGAACATTTCTGCATTATGCTATAAAAGATCAAAAGAAATGGGAAAAATGCCTTGTTTATGGATAGGAAGACTCAATATTGTGAAAATTATAGTCTTACCAAAAGCAATCTACATGTTCAACGCAATCCCAATACAGTTTCCAAATTCATTTTCAAAGAGATCAGAAGGGAAATTGTCAAGTTTATTTTGAAAGAGACCCCAAATAAGCAAAGCACTTCAGGAAACCCAAAATGAACTAGGAATCATAGCACTCCCCGACCTCAAAGCCTACTACAGAGCAGTAGTAATAAGAATGGTACAGCTTCATTGATAGGCAAAAAACCCAGTGGAATAGAACTGAGAAGTCAGAAGAAATTGGACCCATGTATTTATAGTCCAAAGAAATAAAACCTATCAAATGAGGAAATAGCAACCTCTTTAACAATTGGTGCTGGCAAAACTGGACTGCTATCTGCAGAAAGTTGAAATAGGATCCATATCTCATACCACACACCAAAATTTAACTCAAGGTGAATCAGCGACCTGGGAGAAAAGCCTAAAACCGTAAGATCATAAGAGACAAACTGGGATCAGGTTTAGATGGTCTAGTCTGTTGTATAAAGAGACTGCCAACTATAGCTAGTAGTTAACAGTCTGAAGAGGATAAAATTGATGAATGTGACCTTCTAAATACCTGTGTGCATCAAGAACATTTCCAACAGAGTGAAAAGAAAGCCTATTGACTAGGAAAAACATTTGGTAATATTATTTCAGACAAGGGTCTCATAATCAGACGTTTACAGATACTCCACAAGAAAAAGACTGAGAACCCAATTACAAAATAAACAAGATGTGGAAAGACTTACCACAGAGGAGGATATTCTGATAGTCAACAACAGATTCATGAAGAAATGTTCCAAATCACTGGAAATAAGAGAGATTCAAATCAAAACCACAATGAGATTCTATGTCACTCCAGCAGCACTGACAACGTTTAACAGGACACCAAGATGTTGGAGAGGATGTGGTGATACAGGTACTCTTATACATTGTTGGTGGGATTGTAAAACGGAACAACCACAATGAAAAGCAATTTGACGTTTTACCAAAAAACTGAACATAGAAATCCCACATAACCCAGTTATTCCACTACTTGGAATATAGCCCAAAAGAATGAGAACTAAAGCACATAAGAAGACTCATGTACCAATAGCATTATTCACCATAGCAAGAACATGCAAACAGCCCAAATGTCCAACCACAATTGAATGGATTGAGAAGTTATAGTACATTCACACAATATAAAGCTACCGAACATACAGTAGAAATTATTTTGTAAATTACTACCTAACTTTGGAGGGACTGGAGAGCATTATGCTAAGTGAGTTAAGTCAGTCTCGTAAGGACAAATACTGATTAGAACCATTATTGTAGAATGAGTATAAGGATGCAAGGGGGTGAGGCTGGGAACAGAAAGGTGAGGGGGGCATTAATTATAGGGTTGCACAATTTAATGGGTGGGGGTGGGAGTGAAGATTCGGTGTAACAATGTATATGAACTTTGTAAATAAACCAGTATAAAAAAATTTAAAAAAACAAAACAAAAGCATTTCCAGCACTCTCGTGACTAAGATGTCTAATGAGATATAAGTGAAAACTATTTCACGGACTATCTGAAAAGTTCTTCACTTTTGTTTCTCTTTCTCTTCAATCCTAACAGAAATGTTTGATGTGGTGACTGAATTTTGTGTTCTGAAAAATGGAAGCCATACATTTCCATGAGCAGAAAAAGTATGTAGACACTGTTGACCAACAGGCTGAGTTTCGACCACAGATTCTTCCAATGTAAAATGGATCTACGTATCTCATTTAGTCTACTGTTAATTTTTGTACAACAGAAATAAACATTGTCTATTCTTACACCATCCTCACAATATTTGCTATTTTTCAGTCCATTGTTTTAGCCATTGAGTCAGTTAATGCCATTAGAATCTTTATATTTTTTTAGTTGTCCCTCCATTTTTTCATGTATGATATATTTCTCTTGAGACTGAAGATTCTTTTTCATTTTTATATGGTGTTACATACAATCATTCCCATGATTATATTTTATAAAATCAATCACTATTGACCTTGCCCAATATTACCTAATCTTTTCAGGTCCCCACTGTATCCCTCCCATTTCCTTCACCCACCAAGCTTTGCAACCCTGTAGTTTCATTCTTATTCATCTTTCTCCCTATGTTTTCCCACTATTTCCCTCCTTGTGTCCCCATTACATGTTTTATTAATTATTCTTAACTTTTAACAAGAATGGTCTTTTTCAGTATTTGTCCTTATGAAACTAAGTTAGTTCACTCAGCATAATGCTCTTCAGTCTCTCCCAAGTTATTTCATATTTTTTGAAATTGTTGCTTGTGAGTGCTGCATAGTATTCCATTTGTGAACATACTACCATTTCTCAATCCATGCAGTTGTATTTGTACATTTGGGCTGTTTCTATGATCTTGTGATGGAGAATAATGCTGCTATGAACATAGGTATGAAGATCTGTTTGTGTCTCAGTTCTAGTTTCCTTGGTGTTTATTACTAGTAGTGGAATAACTGGGTCATACAAAGTTTCTATGTTAAAATTTTGAGGAAATGGCAAACTGTCTTCCAGAGGGATTGTAACATTTTGCAGTCCCACCAATAGCATATGAGAGTTCCCATCTCTCCACATGCTTTCCAACATTTGTTGTTGTTTTCCTGCTAAACTTTGTCACTGCTACTGGATATGATGGTATCTCATTGTGGTTTTGATTTGCATCTCTTTTAATTGCCAGTGACTTTGAGTTCTTCATGTGTTTGTTTGCCATCCAAATGTCTTCCTCTGTAAAGTCTTTCCATGTCTTTTGCCAATTTTGTAATTGAATCAACAGTCTTTTTCTTCTGTAGACCCAGGAGTATTTTATAAACTTTTGTTATGAGGCCCTTGAGACTGGAAACTCTTGATAACAGTCATAGTACATTACATGAAGTCTTACTATCCTTGCTTCTAAGAAATATTCTGACTATCTTTTTCTAAGACAGCTTTGTTTACTTTTTTGGAAGTCTATAATATATTCAATATTTTTTGCTACCACTATCATTCAAAGGAATCAATCCTCCAGTTTTGTTTACTCATTTTCTAGTTTTCATTACTGTCATTAGTAGTCACAAATAAATTTGACAGTACCTCTTTCAAGAAAATATAACATTATTGCATGAACATGTAAGTTAGAATTGTTTATGTGTCTCCCCTTAATTTATTGGCTTTTCAATGACAAGTGGTACAAGTAATTAAGGAACTATACTGACCTCAATATTAGCCATAATTTTCCATTATTCACAGTCAAATTGTGGTTCTTGTGGGCTAATTTTCCTTTTCTTCTCCAATTTGAACTTCCTCATGAGTGAATACAACAAATTATGGTTAACATTGAAAAGAATGCAAATTCCAGAACACCTAATGCAAAACCTATAACTAGTCCAAGAACATGTTATTCAAACAGAGCAAAGAACACTGTATGGTTCAAAGTCAACTATGATATGTATGTATCATGGATCCATTCTCCATACCTATTCAACCTGAATGACAAACATTCTAGAAGCTGGCCTTTATTAAGAATAATATGACATCAGAATCAGAGGAAGCCTCATGAACAACCTGTGTTATGTAGATAACACAATTTTACTCACTGAAAGTGGGGAGAAATTGGAGTGCTTACTGCTGAAGATCAAGGACTACAGTCTTAATTATGGATTGTATCTCAACACTAAGAAAATAAAAATACTCACTACTGGATTAATAGACAACATTATAATAGATGGAGAAAAGATTGAAGTTATCAATGTTTTCGTATTAGTTGGATCCGCAATCAACACACTTGGACCAGCAGACAAGAAATCAAAAGACAAATTGCATTGTGAAAACTCTGCTTTATAGGACATCTTCTTCAGATCAATGCTGTTTTTTAAAAGACTAGGTGTCCTTGATCCAAACCAGTCTTTTCAATGACTTGCTATGCATCTGAAAGTTGAATAATAATTAAGGATGACAGAGAATTGATACTTTTGAGTTGTAGTGTTGGAGAAGAATATTGCATACCCCATGAAACACCAAATATATAAATAGATGTGTCCTAGAGAAAGTAAAACCAGTGTACTCTTTGGAGAATATAATGGTGAAACTGAACAGGCTGTAAGGAAGAGCCAATATTTGAAGAAGGACATTAAACTTGGAAAGGTAATGGCTACCATAGGATAGGAAATAGTCAATGAAATGGATTGACAAAATGACTGTTACAACGAGTTCAACTATGCCAGAGATGGTAAGGATGACATGGAATGGGGCAAAGTTTTTTTTTGTTTTTTTTTAAAATATTATTAAATTTTATTAGTTTTAATGAACATTTACAGGGATTTGGGGTTTTCATTCCTTCATTGCTGCACCATTCACTCTACCCTACTCCCCAGTTTGTTCTTCTTCCCCCACCATCCGAATGTCTGTTTTAATTGTTCAATTGCCACAGTGCTTGTCAAAGTCAGTTCTGATTAATCTCCTTTGTCAGTGTGTCCTTTGTCATTCCCTATCACTCCTCCCTGAGAGAGACTTCACCCTGATTCATAAGCAAAAGGGGATGGCATATTCTCTTAGCTACTTCCTGCTGAAAAGGGATGCTGTGGGTTTCAGGGTGAAGATCTTATCTCACTACTCTAACGGGCCACTTTGGCAGTAGGAAATACATCGACTATTATGGAGATTGATTTAGGAATTTAGATGCACTGTTATTAATTGTGCTTAGCCGTACATGTTCATATCTTTGAAAATGTATCATGGGGGTGTTGCAACCTAGAAGACACAAATTAACTAAACAGTTATAACTACATGAGTCAAAAATTATGGAAAAGTAAAAGAAAAGATTCTTTCATTGTTTTACAAACCCTCCCCCAGGTCCCCTCCACCATGTAGCCCTTACTCTAGTCTCCTGTGATGACAGAAATACCTAGTCACATATCTCTTTTAAACAGTTTTCTCCCTCCTCTGTTTCAGTGCAGTATACATTATTGAACCCATCTTACTCAGTCTCTCCCCAACCCCAAGGACAGTCCCATTCTACAACAGTGGCATCATGTAATATTTGTCCTTTTGTGACTGGGATATTTCACTCAAGAATGGGGCAAAGTTTAAACCCATTGTTCCTAGGGTTGCTATAAATTGTAGTTGCCTCAAGGGCTTATAACAATAACAACAAATGTGTTCTAGTGGGTAAGAAGTTTCACTGCCCACCAAAGGTACTTCATTTGAATCCACTAGCTGCTTAGTGGGATAAAGATGGGTAATGTCCTCCTGTTTGTTCTACAACTTCTGAAATCTGTTGAAAGTTCATATATGAGTCAGTTCAGAATTAATGGCAGCAAGTTTGAGGCTTTTTTCTTTTGAATATCCTCTTTCTTTCTTAGTTACAAATGCTCAGTTTTATTTTCTTAGTGATGTACCAACCAAGAATATACACTTCCATAAGCAAGTTTTTGATAGTTTATTAAAATAGCAATTATATATTTTAAGCATTTCTTAACATCTTTGAATAACATCTATAAAAGGGATAACTAAGCATTCGTGAATTGAGATAAAAGAAATACCTACTTCATGTCATAATATATACATATGCACTTAGTAAATTATAAAGGAATATATAAATATTGACTGTTTTCCACCAAGATGTATCAGGTGAATACAAGGTTAAATCATATTAGCTAAAAATAATTTCATTGAAGATAAACCAGTGAGAGAAATTATGAGGTAAAAAGAAAGTATATGCTTACGTACATAGCTTTTGACAGCACAATATTCCAAACAAATTCCATAATTATATTTTTCTCCAACCTTGTATTTACATGTGGAATATTTATGTATATCTAATATGTATGTATATTTTAAAGATTAGACTAATAATACTGGCCCATTTTAAGAAGTATCTGCATGAAAATATGCTATTTTCACATTTTTCTCATAGGGAAGCATGCTGGGCTGTGAAAACAGCAGGGAAGTTTATAAAAAAGTAACTTTACTCATATTTTCCGTTTAAAAAAAGCATCAACCTGTCTGTATTCCAGCTGTTTGTACATATTTTGTGTGACTCTGCATTTTCCTTGGAGATTAAGATGGTCTCATAAAGAAATCACTCTTTCCAAAATAGAGAATTTGCTTTTCAGTGCATTGCATAACAGATGCTCCAAAGGAAGTGAGGAAAAGAAGTATGAGTTCAAGGAAAAGATAGCTTTGAAAAGTCACAGAACCTCAGAGCTGCAGGAAAGAAGCTAAAGGTAGGAAAAGAACATACATATGTTCATACTCAGACATTTTTTTCAAGGCTGTGTAGCAATTTGTATGTTGTGAAGAAAATAGCTTGAACTATTAAACACACATCACACACACAAGTACTAGGAATGAACCTAATTTATAAAAGAATACATTTTAGAATTGGTATGTTTAAAACTTTTTTTCTCATATTTAAGAAGTTATTAACTGAAAATTGTTAATTTTGCCTTATGGTATTTGTGAATTCTGAATTACAGTCACTGATACTAAAATAGTTTTTATCCTCATTATTTTTCCAGTACAGCAGTTTAAATATTAGTTGGGTTTTGGTCATTATTTTTTTAAATTGATTCTAAAGATGTGCTTTTCTTTTTAAGTTACATTGAAACTTTAGTTGTTATTTCATTCACTTCTGTGTCCAAATATTAAGTTAAACAAGTAAGCTGATTTAAATGTCCTATGTGTGAGACTTGCTGCGGAACATAGTTATTTTGGCATCTATACAGTAGAAAAGGTAGGGAAGGAGCACAAAATTGTATCAACTTAGCCTAAGCAAGGCTCAGAAACCTATGACTGAATGAAGAAAATAACCACACAAGTAAACTAACTTGTTGCTGAGGCTCTTGTTAAATCTTCTTCACACACTAGATAAGCCTTTTCACTTGTAAAAGAACACAGCTATTACAATTGTTGTATAAATTATTGTTGACTCATAGTTGACCCTCTAGCAAGTTTTCAGAGGGTATACATAAATCATACAGAAGATTCCTCCAAGGAACAGCTGCTTGTATTTGAACAACATACTTTTGGATTGGCAGCACAACTCCTTACTCACTAAGGCTAGGAAAACAAAGAGCAGACATGTTAGTTTAGTGTTATATATAAGAGGAAAAGTAACAGAAACTTTGTAAAAATGTTATCTTTTTTATACATTTTAAACTACTGTGTTATATTGCCATTTGTTTTTGAATCAGATCCCATTCATAGCTGATCCTCTAGACAGTTTTCAGCACTACCGGAGATTGCCTATCTTTCTCCCACTGAACAACTGGTGAATTAGAACAGAATGCCTTTGATTGGCAGCACAATTCCTTACCTACTATGTCACTAAATATACATCCATATTGCATTACCTAGGTAACTTTTTATCACAAATGTTTAAGATCTCAATTATATAAAATAATATATTTTATTCTAGAAGTAAATAAAGGTATCATGATAGGTGGGGAAAAGATTGAAATTGTCAGTGATTTCTTCTCACTTGAGTTCCCAATCAACACCATTGGTCCAGCAGCCAAGAAATCAAATGTGTTACTGGAAAAATCTGCTGTCAGAGACGTTTCCCAAACACAGAAGAACAATTATATCAGTTCGAATACTAAGGCACACTTAATCCAAGCCATAGTTTTCTCCATTACTTACTATGGATCTGAAAGTTGAACAATGACCAAGGATGGCAGAGGAAGAATCAATGCCTTTGATTTGTAATATTAAAGAAGACTGTAGAATATTCTATGGATTGTCAAGAGACTAAATAGGTCTGTCTTAGACAAAGTGAAATCAGAGTGGTCCTAGGAAAGAAAGATAGTAAAACTTCAACTTACAAACTTCGAGAATGGTTTTTTAATGGACCAGTGTTTGGAAAATGACATTTTGCTTTCAAAAATGGGGGTCGGGTAATATCGGAAGACCTTCAGTAGATGGATTGACTGGGTGACTGTCACAATGGATTCAAGTATCTGAAGATGTTGAGAATGGTAAACATTTTCAAATCTATTGTCTATAAGATTGCTTTGAGTCTTACTTGACTCAATGGCACATAACAATAAGGATAACAAATACACATTTAGTTGATTATAAATGTCTGTATATATATATATATATATATATATATATATATATATATATGACATTTTAAAAAATCTATGACACCATTTGCCCAATCTGGGGACTCCTTATGCCACCTGCCCACACCTTGGCACTTTTGACACCCTACAGGGGACTCCTGATGCTGTGCTGGGGGTGTGGGGGTGAAGGGAGTGGCTCACACTGGGGAGTGGTATGTAGTGCTGAAATTTGAGTGAGGTACTTTGTAGGGGGTTCACTGCTGTTTGTCTGGATCAGGTGTGACCCCTTAAGCTCAATCAGAAAGGAGAGAGGCAGCTAGAGCTCATTCTCAAAGGGAAAACCAAAGCTCGCTGATTTTCCAATCAAATCTCCATTCTTCGCCTTGCACCTCCTTACATCCAGTACATTAACTACTTTTAGCCCGGAGCACCTTGGGGTGTCATAGCTGTGACAGTTGTCTGACGGAGGGGCTGCTTTCACAGGCCTTTTCTCTACCGCACTGAAACAGATCTTCCCTTGGGTCAGAAGGCAGAAAGGAACCCAGACAGGAACTCCCTCTTCTGGAGCAGCGACTTCAGATCAAGAAACTGCTTTTGTCTCAGCCATGAAAAACCTCTACCACAGCAATGTAACTTAGGAAGCAGGCTACATCACCCCCTATACAAGCCCAAAGAAATAAGTCAACCCAAAAAGTGACACAGAATCAATACATATCCTAAAGTCAGAAAGTCTGAAGAAACCTTCTGACACAGAATTTAAAAGAAGAATGATTGAATAACACCTTAATGCCTCCACCTTGCAGGAGTCAACTGTCATTTATACAAATGAATTAATTCTCACAATTTCCTCATAAAGAGGAGAGGGGTTCTTTTGTGTGTTGTTGTTGCTGTTATTTGAAATATTTCTTTATTGTCCACAATCACACATATGTATTTTTTCCTTTCTTTTTAAAATTTTACAGTGGTTTACCTACAACATTTGTATACATTGTCCTTCACATCAGATCCTCCCACTTCCCCAACTCACCCCTCTCCACCCATGAAACCATGTGACCTCATAATTTAAAGTCTTAAGATTCACTATGTCCATTTCCTATTGATGTTAATGTCTGTTGTTCATTCATACTCCTTACAAAATAGTAAGCACAAAAATTTAAATGAAAATGAAGCTACCCTCACAATGACTTCTTAAAGTAATTTAGTCACCCTTTTCAAACCATTTAAAGTATAGTAGCTCTGTAACATATTATTTTTCTGCACCATAGGTGGCAATTTTGATGTGCAACTGGTAATCTTGGAGTTGCTTGTAGATCTTTTTGTCTTAGAAATCTATGTAAATAATTTATTTTATTCTTATATGTGGTTGTTGTTGTTATATGCCGTCGAGTCACTTGCAATTCATAGCTACCTATGTACAACAGCCCTAAACACTACTTTGTCCTGTGCAAATCATACTGTCTCTGACTCTCCCATCCCTATTGCCCAGTCACTGAATCAATTCACCTCATAGAGGGCCTTCCCCTCCTGTGTTATCCCTACACCCTCCTAAGCATGATGTCCCTTTCCAGGGACCTGTCTCTCCTTACAACATGTCTAAAGTATGTTAGAGCCTTAGAATCCTTACTTCCAAGGAGCCACCCAGTTTAACCCTTTCTAGGATCAATCTGTTTGTTTTCCTAGCAGTCTATGGTACCCTCAACCAGCACCATAGCTCAAAGGCATCAATTCTCCTTCTATCCTCCTTAGTCATTGCCAATTCTCTGATGCATAACAAGCGATAGCAAAGACCATGGCCTGTATCAGACAGACGTTAGTTTCCAGAGAGACACCATTGCTCTTCAGTACTTTGGAGAGGTCCCTAACAGCAGACTTTCCCATGGCAATGTGCCTTTTAATCTCCTGGCTACTGATGCCAAGAGTGTTGACTGTGGAGCCAAGCAAACTAAAGCTGTGCTCAATCTCAATCTCAATCTCTTCACCATCCATCCTGATGCTGCCAATTGGTCCAGTGGTGAGAATCTTTGTCTTCTTGAAATTGAGCCTCAATCCATATTGGAGGCTGCAGTCCTTGACCCTCTGCAGCAAGTGTTACAGGTCCTCTTCAGTTTCAGCAAGCAGGGTTGCATCATCTGCATATAGCAGATTGTTGATAGATCTTCCACCAGTCTTGACCCCACATAGCTCCTCATAGAGCCCAGCCTCCTGGATATTCTGTTCTGCATACAGCTTGAAAAGGTATGGAGATAGGACACATCCTTGGAGTATGCCCTTCCCAATTTTGAACCATGCAGTGTTTCCTTGCTCTGTTCTGACTACTGCCTCTTGGTCTAAGTATAGATTTCTCATTAGCACAATCAAGTGTTCTGGGATTCCCATTCTCCTCAGAGTCAGCCACAGTTTTTTATGATCCACACAGTCAAACGCCTTTGCATAGTCAATGAAACATAGATATACATTCCTCTGGTATTCTTTGCTTTCAGCTTACATGTGGTACCATGAATTAAGCATTCCATTTTATGATTCCAGCCTTTATGTTTAAGACCTATCTCCTGTACTCAGGAGATAGGATTAGGGTGAGATACAAGCCCCATTCTTCTAGAAGATTTTATCCAAGTTGCTACCCTTCTCAAAGTGTGTTTTATAGCCCTGGGATCCTATATAAAGAAAAGGACATCAGAGTTTTGTGGAAGGGGTGGGGAATGAAGGAATTAGGAAAGATACAGTAGGGATATGAAAAGACTAGGTGATGGTAGGTACAAATCAATGATGATTAATTTTATGAACCACAATGTATATGAAAGATTGTATGAAACACATGTGAATTAATTAATGTGAGACACATATAAGATGGAAACACACTGTATATAAATTTTATATGCAAAAAATAAAAAAAAAATTATATGCAAACCAAAATAAAATAATAATAAAGGCTTCTGCCCTACCAAGATTTTACACATTTAATCATAATACTGGACTTTGTCTTCTCAAACTACCCTTTGAAATCTTCTGCTCAAGTCTCTTACTTCAGGAAAATATAGAATATATTAGTAATTGAGGTTAGTGGAAGATTTGATTGGTGAAAGAGAAATAGAATGGGATATACAGGCACAATCAATTTTAAGTTTGATGATGGTACTATAGTACTACTTATCCTGTTATTCTCTTCATTATCATTTGACAGCCCAAACTTTGACCTACGACAATTTCATTTTTCTAAAACAATGTAATAAAAAGATAAGCAGAATAAGGGTTTCTGGGGGTGGAGAATAATTAGAATAGTAGATCATGAAATCTTAGTTGAAAAGGAGGAAAGCAAAGATAGAAAAGAAGGACTGTGATTAGAGTTAAAAGATAAGGATAAGGCATATAAGTTTGTTGTTGTTATGTGCCGTCGAGTCGTTTGCGACTCATAGCAACCCTATGCACAATAACCCTAAACCTTGCTCTATCCTGCGCCAATCCACTGCCTCTGACACACTCATCCCGATTACCCTAGTCACCGAATCAATCCATCTCATACAGGGTCTTCCCCTCCTGTGCTGTCCCTCCTCCCTCCCAAGCATGAC
>NW_006399938.1:1523006-1525141 GCF_000299155.1 Elephantulus edwardii | reverse complement strand
GTACAGACAGCTAAGCACAATTGATAACAGTACATCTAAATTCCAAAATCAATCTCCACAATAGTCTACATGTTTCCTATTGTCAAAGAGTCCCTTTAGAGTAGTGAGAGAAGATCTTCACCCTGAAACCTACAACATCCCTTTTCAGCAGGAAGTAGCTAAGAGAATACGCCTTCTCCTTTTCCTTATGAATCAGGGTGAAGTCTCTCTCAGGGAGGAGTGATAGGGAATGGCATAGGATACACTGACAAAAGAGATTAATCAGAACTGGCTTTAACAAGCACTGGGGCAATGGGACAGTTAAAACAAACTTTCAACGGGGAACAAAAAAAAGAGGAACGAACTGGGGGGGGTAGAGAAAATAGTGCAACAATGAATGAATGGAAATCCAAAATCTCTGTAATGTTCATTAAAATTGATAAAATTTAATAAAAATTAAAAAAACCCAACACACACACACACACACACACACAAATTCTAAGGAGAATCTAATAATTATCACCAGAAATTAGCTGAAATATAAAGTCAGAGTGGGCAAATTTCAATGAAATGAATTAAATTTGTTTTAAATGAGGTTGTTATGTGCCGTTGAGTTAACTGTGACTCTTAGTAGGACCCTATGAACAATAACTCTAAACTCTATCCTGAGCCAATCTCTCTACCTCTGACACACCCACTCTCATAACTCCAGTTACTGTATCAATCCATCTGATCCTGGGTCTTCCTCTCCTGTGCTGTCCCTCCACCCTTCTATATATGATGACCTACTCCAAAGAATGATCCTTCCTGGCAACATACCTAAAGTATGTGAGACAGAGAACTTCAAAATCTTTTTCTCTAAGGAGCAGCTTTGTTTCACACTCTAGGGCAGACTTGTTTATTCTCTTGGCGGTCTATAGTATGTTCAATACTCTTCTGCAGCACCACAGTTCAAAGGCATCAATTCCATTATCCTTAGTCATTGTCCAGCTATCTGATGTATAGCAAATAATTGTGAAGACCACGGCCTGAATCTGGTGCCCCTTAGTCTCCAGACTAGTATTGTTGCTCTTTAGAAATGTTGCTCTTTAGCAGCCTCTGGAGAGATCTCTGACAGCAGATTTTTCTAATGCAATGTCTTTTGAGTTCCTGACTACTGGTGCCAAGAGTGTTAATTGTGGAACCAAACTGAAATTCTGAACAATCTTAATCTCTTCTCCATCTATCATGCTGCTGCTATTGGCTCAGAGGTGAGAATCTTTGTTTTCTCGATGTTAGGTTTCAATCCATATTTCAGATTACCTTCAACAACAAATGTTTCAGGCCCTCCTAAAACTCCACAAGCAAAAACACCATGGCATCAACTGTGACTCACACAGACAATTCAAACAACAAATGGAGATTTTGCCCTATTCTGTACCATCCTCTTGATCTCCATAATCCTTTAGCCCACCATTGCAATCTCTGTATAACCCTCCTTGTTGAGGGTCTTCCTCTCTTTTCTGATTCTTTACTTTTCCCCACCAATGTCATCATTTGACAATGAATCAAGAAGACCAAAGAAAACTTTTTAACTTATGTAATATATCTTTTAGGTGTAATTTTCTGAGAATAATTTTGAGTAAGATCAGAGAAAGGAGGAAGAGAGGATGAAAGTAGTTATTCAGTGGAATAAATAGCACTGCTCAATGGAAAGGAGATTAGTTTCAGCAAAATATAGGCTTTTGTTTCACTTTAAGTAGTTAGACAGACTTTAAGTAGTGACTTATTTAAAAAAGAATTTAAGACTTGGGAATTGACAAATCTAGTCCTCAAGGAAAGGTTACCCAAGAGAGTATGGAAACTATAGAACAATCTCACTGATTTCACATGCAAGCAAGATTCTACTGAAGATTATCCAAAAACAACTGGAACAACACATCAGCAGAGAACTACCAGAAGTCCAGCCTGGGTTTAGAAGAGGTCGTGGACTAGGGATATTGTAGCTGATGTTAGATGGATCTTAGCTGAAAGCAGAGAATACCAGAAGAATGTCTATCTGTGTTTCGTTGACTATGTAAAGGTGTTTGACTGTGTGGATCATAACAAACTGTGACTGACTCTGAGAAGAATGGGAATCCCAGAACACTTGATCATTCTAATGTGAAACCTATACT
>NW_006399938.1:1519918-1522326 GCF_000299155.1 Elephantulus edwardii | reverse complement strand
ACAAACAGATTCGTCCTGGAAAGGGTTATACCGGGTGGCTCCTTGGAGGCAAGGATTCTGAGGCTCTGTCTAACATACTTTGGACATGTTGTGATGAGAGACCGGTCCTTGGAGAAGGACATCATGCTTGGGAGGTTGGAGTGAAGGCGCAGGAGGGGAAGGCCCTTTATGAGGTGGATTGACTCAGTGACTGGGATAATCTGGATGGGAGTGTCAGAGACAGTGTGATTGGCACAGGACAGAGCAGAGTTTAGTGCTATTGTACATAGGGTCACTATGAGTCTCAAGCGACTTGACGGCACATAATAACAACAACAGTCCTCAAAGACTCAGGAATTCAGAGATTCAAATCAAAACCAATTTTTTACTTAGCCAATTTCAAGTAGTGTTAGCTTTGCTAAGAAATCTTCATTCACAATACAGGGGCTTTGAATGCTTGACAGCTGCTACGAGGTTGGCTGCTGAGTATAAATAGCCCTGGTTTGGCTACTGAGTATATTATAGCCCTGTGTCTACTGGCCAGCCTGTTTGCTGTTTGTCAACATGTTTATTACTTTGGCTAAAATATATTGTTGCGTATAATATCCTGTGTTGCTTGTTTATTTATATTTCTCTCCTACTGGACTATAGATTCTCAAAGGATAAAGATTGAATCTTGTCTTTTTATTCTCAGCTTTTCGCTTAAAGCTTCCTCTTTAAATATTTGATTCTACGATTTTAAACACATTGTTGTCAGTACCAGTTCATTTCATTTTCTACCTAGTAAAGCTTATC
Source organism: Elephantulus edwardii (assembly GCF_000299155.1). Taxonomy (NCBI): domain Eukaryota; kingdom Metazoa; phylum Chordata; class Mammalia; order Macroscelidea; family Macroscelididae; genus Elephantulus; species Elephantulus edwardii. The sequence continues at coordinate 1,521,552 of NW_006399938.1, read as the reverse complement.
AACACAGTGCATTGCTCTGTAAGCTCATAATAATGTTGAAATTTTTTTAAGTCTAGATATATAGAGAGGTTCATTATAAACAGGAGGAAGAATGAGGAAATTTTAGTTATTGTGTACTGATCAGTGATAAGAGAGGGAGGAAACCAATTAGCATTCTTTTCATTATCAGTTGTTTTCAATTGTGTTATGATAACCTGGATAGGATTTCCCATAAGAACTAAACAGTGAAAATGTAAATAAATAAAAAATGATTATGTCAACAACTAACTGCATTTGATAATAAGTAGTAAGTTTAGAAGAATTATTTTAATCAAAATGTCTTACTGGATTTCTAGTTTACACTTTGTAGCTAATATTTTACACCAAAACATTCTTCCTCATTTACATTGTCAGACACTATTGCCAAACCTCCTTAAAATGAATTCAATTTTTATCATGATGTCAAAATGCAGCCAGATCTCAATTGCCAAGTTATCCCTGTTTATAACTTATGTTTTTTTCTATTGACTGAAACTTTATTTTCTGTTGGCCTGGAATTTTGAATGTCCTTTAACATAGTTGAATATCAATTGCTGATGGTTGGCTTTGTAGATGTTGCTGTAAGAGAGTGGGCTGTGTGCGGTTTCATCAAAGCTCATTAAAAACACTTGACAAATTTCAATGGCAAATTTTGAAAAAGTTTCTGATGGGGAAGCTGAATTACATTTTCAGAGGGTGAAGTTTTAAACAGATTTCTAAAATAATTATAGAATGTTCTTAACAACTAATCATAGATTTCACAATTCTGTAGTAAATGTATTATGATTATTTCCATGTGTCTAAGAAGTGTTTGTCTATGGGGTGTTGGATATAATACATAAAATGGACTGCAATTCATAGGACCTTATAAACAACAAATCAGAACCTTGCCCTATCCTGTGTCAACCTAATAATCTCTGATATGCTCAAGTTGTAGTACTTTCAATTACCTCCTATTCATCTGAAAGCCAGGCAAAGAAGAAAATAACAGAAGATTAATAGATGCCTATGATTTATGTTTTTGGAAAAGAGTACTGAAAATTCCATGAACTATCAAAAGAATAAAACAGGTCTTTCTTTGAGGAAGTGCAACCAAGGTACTCTTTAGAAGGAAAGATGTTGAAATTTCATCTCACATATTTTTACCATGTTATCATAAGGGTCCAGTTCTTGAAGAAAAATATCATAATAGGAAAGGTGGAAGGTTAGAGAAAAAAAGACTCTTAACATGAGACTCTGAACAGGATTGACATCGTGACTCTCACAATGAGTGCAAACATATCTACATTGTTGTTGTTGTTGTTATGTGCAGTCGAGTTGTTTGTGACTCATAGCGACCCTGTGTACAACAACCCTAAACCCTGTTCTATCCTGTGCCAATCTCATTGCCTCTGACACACCCATCCTGATTACCCCAGTCACTAAATCAATCCACCTCATAGAGCTTCCCCTCCTGTGCTGTCCCTCTACTCTACCCAGCATGATGTCCCTCTCTAAAGACCTGTCTCTCCTTACATGTCCAAAGTATGTCAGACGAAGCCCCAGAATCCTTGCCTCCAAGGTGCAGCCTGGTTTAACCCTCTCCAGGATGAATCTGTGTGTTTTCTTGGCAGTCC
>NW_006399938.1:1517897-1519634 GCF_000299155.1 Elephantulus edwardii | reverse complement strand
GTGGAGCCGAGCAAACTGAAGCTGTGAACAATCTCAATCTCTTCACCATCCATCCTGATGTTACCAATTGGTCCAGTGGTGAGAATCTTTGTCTTCTTGACATTGAGCCTCAGTCCGTACTGAAGGCTGCAGTCCTTGACCCTCTGCAGTAAGTACATGAAGTCCTGCTCAGTTTCAGCAAGCAGGGTTGTGTTATCTGCATAACGCAGATTGATAGATCGTCCACCAATCCTAATGCCATGCTTCTCCTCATAGAGCTCAGCCTCTCGGATAATCAGCTCTGCATACAGGTTGAAAAGGTATGGAGATAGGACACATCCCTGTCATACACCCTTACCAATTTTGAACCATGCGGTGTTGCCCTGCTCTGTTCTGACGACTGCCTCTTGGTCCAAGTATAGGTTTTGCATTAGCACGATTAAATGTTCTGGGATTCCCATTCTTCTCAGAGTCAGCCACAGTTTGTTATGATCCATGCATTAAAACTGCTAGTATTAGAAATGCTATCTTTGTCTGCAGGGTTGTGTCATCCACCTAATGCAGGTTGTTGATGGGTCTACCTCCAATCCTGATGCCACATTCCTCCTCAGAGATCCCAGCCCTCTGAATAATCTGTTCTGCATATAAATTGAAAAGGCCTCCAAATCTATGAACAGTGCTCAGGTCTTTCATTCACAGGATCCCTATGAGTCGTTTATGACTCATGACACTTAACAACAATAAGAATGACAAAATTGAGAGAGCTATGTTGGCGTAGTGGGCAGAAAGTTATGCTACCAAACCCAAGGTGGGTAATTTTAATCTGCGGCACTTAGGCCTGGTTTAAACTGGTTTTTGTCAAACATTCTTCTAGGTGGTATAACACTTGTCTGTGCCTTGCTGTATAGAGGTAACTCATGGTTGCTGTGATGCTAAACAATGTGACACTGGTGTGCCAAATGCGATAATAGTTTACGCATGGTGGACAGTGTTTGGTGGAACATCCCGATTAAAACAAGCTTGGAAGCAGGAGCAGGATCCACTCACTTCCAAAATGGCTTGTCTCCAGAAACTCTATGAACAATGCTCAAGTCTTTCGTTCATAGGGTTGTAAAGAGACTTGATGGCACTTAACAAACAACATGAAGATAGGCGTACACCCTTCCCAATTTTGAACCAGGCAGTGTTTCCTTGATCTGTTCTGATGACTGTCTCCTGGTCCAAGGAGGTTTGGCATAAGCATGATCAAGTGTTCTGAGATTCCCATTCTTTTATTATTATGATATCCAGGGACCCTGGATAAGATGGATTGATTTATTAACTGGGGTAGTGGAGGTAGGTGTGTCAGAGACAATAAGATTGGCACAAGATAGGGTTGAGTTTAAGGCTGTTGTACATCAGGTTGCTATGAGTCATAGGTGATTCAACAGCATGTAACAACAATCTTTGTCTGAGATTGTATTTCCTCACTGAGAACAGTTTCATAATTTGATCTTTTGCTTTCTTCATGGATGGTGTCTTTAGTGTCATCTCATAACTGATCTGATCTTCAATAATTAGTGTTAAGTGCAAGTAATCTATTTTTCTAAGATTTAATTTTTTTGCTATTTATTTATTTCAATATCTTTTTAAATTTTATATCAAGTGTCCTAATCCACAACATAAAAAGTCTTCCAAGTATCCTGGAAAATCTACAACCAGGAGAAGATAAAATAGATGAATGGGACCTTCTAAGAATCAAATCCCTATGCACATCCA
>NW_006399938.1:1510053-1517242 GCF_000299155.1 Elephantulus edwardii | reverse complement strand
ATACTACGCAGCATTGAAAAACAAGGAACTCATGCAATATTATTCAAAGTGGGTGACCCTGGAGGACATTATGCTGAGTGAAATATCTCAGTCAAAAAGGGACAAATACTGCATGGTGCCACTGTTGTAGAATGGGTCTGACATCAGGGTGGGGGTATGACAGAAAAAATTGGATAAATTATGTATATTGTATTAAAACAAATGAGGGAAAGAACAGATTAGAAGTGATATATCATTGAGTATTATGGTTGGCACAGGAATCCAGAATTAAGGTTGCATAGAGAAGTGTACTCACGGTGGGGGGTGGGGAGAAGGGACGTGAAAATTGTATACTAATGAAGGAATTTTTTTCTTTTTTTTTTTTCTCTCTTCAGGGGGGAAGCAAGCTGGTGGGGAGGGGTGGGAAAGGAGAAAATTGCGGCAATGAATGAATGGAAATCCAAAACCTCTGTTAAAAAATTATAAAAAAATTATTTTAAAAGTTGTACACATTGTACAATTAACCAATTCTTGAAATGATTTTTAAATTCAGGTGGTATAAATAAAAGACACACATGCAGGGGAAGGACACCGCATGTATGGTTATCTCTGTAAGAAGATATGTGTACCATTTACTCCTATGACTAAAATGCTTGTCTGTCAGATACTCTTTCAAAGCTAAGCATCCAAATCAAGACAGACTTGGAAGAAGGATTGGCCATCCACTTCTGAAATATATGAGGCTTTAAAAAACTTTGTGTACAATAGAGCACGTATAGAGCAGAGTAACAGATATGGCAACTATACAAATTTTGGTGACAAACTTTTATTTAGGCACTAGATGACTGAACAAAAATTTAGCAGTTTAAATCCACCAGCTACTGGATGGGAAGATGTGGCAGTCTGTTTCCTTAGAGATTACAGCTTTGGAAACTCTGGTTGGCAATTCTACTATGTCCTCAAGTGTTACTGTGAATCAGAATCAATTCGATAGCAACGGGTTTTGGTTTTAATTTCTGCTTACCTTACTAGATAGTTGCAAATTCTTTCTGAAGTGACATCCACTGATTATTTCAAGTAGAGTAAAATTAGCACCAAAGAGGTGCTCTAGAAAGGCTATCTAAAGAGCTACCATGAGTAGGTTCAGTGAGTGAAAATACAGGAAGATGTCAAATGAGCACTACTGAAAGAAATTGGATATTGCCACTGAGCATTTGGTTTCTTTTTTGCTTCTTTCATGCATATATGTTCTATCTCTTCATCATCAAGAGAACTTTTAAAAATGTAAATTCTGACTTATTCTTCTTTTCGTACTCTATAGTCACAATAGTAAATACAGAGTGATATTACTTGGTACACATATAGCTGAAAGACTGTGATATAATGGGAAAGAGCAAACAGAAATTACCAATTCCAAAGTATATTAATCCTACACTCAAAATTAGAATGTATTGAAGAATAAAACTCATATTGTATTTTAGTATCAGTGGTCTAGATATACTTTTTAAAAAAATTTTTACTGTGTGAACACAGCAAAGGCACATCTGCACCTAACTCTTTTACTATCCCTGGAGGCTTAGTGTTAAGAAACTGTGCTGCTACTTCAAAGGCACAGAGTTCAAATGCACCTGCTTCTCTGCCGGAGAAGAATGGGTAGTATCCTTCAGTGCTATTTACTGTCTCTGAAAAGGCCCTGGAGTGTCAGCTATGAGTTAGTTCTTACTCAACAGCATGAAGCAACATCAATGACAAGAAATTTAGAAACAGTGACTTAGAACCTCAAAATATTGCTGTAAGACAAATATCATTATTAGATTATTTGTACAGGTGAATCTTAAATTCCTCATTGTGTGTTCTGAAAAATTGATTACCAAAAATTGGCATTTCAAATTTGTAACATAGTAATAAGCTACTGACAATTTCATATTTTGAACTCATGAACATTTCTCTGCCTTAATTTCACATTACCTTTTATTACATCAAGTAATAATAGTAGTGCAGTGGGTTAAGAGACTGCTAACAACAACAACAAAAAATGACAGTTTGAATCCATCAGCAGGAAGAAATTCTGATGAGGCAATCCATGCCCATCAGAAATATAACAGAGCAGTTCTACACTATGCTATAGGGTTTCTATGTGTTGGAATCAATTTATTGGTTGTTGCTGTTATGTTCCATCAAATCATTTGCATCCCATAGCGACCCTATGTATATAATATCTCTGAACCCTGCTCTATCTTGAGCCAACCTCATTCTATCTGACACGCCTGCCCACATTATCCTAGTCATGAGTCAGTCGTCCTCATCTAGGATCTTCCTCTCTTGCACTGTCCCTCCACACTCCCAAGCATGATGTCCCTATCCTAGGACTGGTCTTTCTTTACAACATTTCCAAAGTATGTCAAATGAAGCTTCAAAATCCTTGCTTCCAAGGAGCAGCCTGATTTCACCCTCTCCATGATGGAGATGGAGAGGGTTTGTTCTCCCAGCAGTCTATGGCATATTCAACACTCTTCTCCAGCACTATAACTCAAATATATCAATTCTTCTTCTATTATCCTTAGTCATTGACCAGCTTTCTGATACACAGCAAGTAAATAAAAAGACCATGGCCTATATTAGGCACATTTTAGTCTCTAGACTCACATTGTTGCTCTTAGAGGTCTCTGACAGCAGATTTTCCCAATGCAATTTGTCTTTATTTGTAGCAGATTTTTATTTCGATTCCCCCTCCCATAACAATATATTGTTTCAAAAGAATACACTCATTGTATCAGGATCAAATTCTCTCTGTTGTCATTTTGAGTTGAAATTGATTAGACAGTAGTGTATTTGCCTTGGTTTAGGATTGTCATTAGTTGTCCTCACATTGATTTTGATCATGTGAACCCATGTATGTAGAGAACTGCTTCTGACACTGGCAAATTATCAGGCTACTGGAGGTAGATTAACACTACCAACATTTCAGATTATGATTAATTGTTTTTGTCACTTATGAATCTTTCCCCTTTCTCTAAAGTCCTGTATATATAAATCTTGTTTGTGGACTTGGAATTTATTACATTTATTAAAAATTGTTGTTGTTGGGTACTATCTAGTAGGAAATGACCCATAGTTGAGCCTCTGGTGAGTTTTCAGATGCAGTTAATTGCAGAAGAGGAGATTGCCCATACTTCTCCCATGGAGCAACGGGTGGATTTGAACTATGTGCCTTTGGGATTGCAGCTCAGCTTCTTGCCACTAGGCCACAGTACTTATTATCTATTACTTTGCCGCTTCAATTCCTCTCCCACAAACGTAACAGAAAAAAAGCATAAATGAAGAAAGAAAAGACAAAAAAAAGAAGGAGAGATAGACCACTGCCCATATGCTGGTTTTTGGGTTTTGGTTTTGTTTTTTTGAAGGAGAATTGACAAAGGAAACGTGAACCCTGCTGGAGCTTCTGAAAACAGGGAAATGGATATTTTATTCACAGTTTCACTGTTGCATCTTTGTGGGCCTTGAAATATGTAATCCTCAGTCAGAGAAACCTTGATGTTGTGTTTGTTTATTAAAAGATAAGTCTCAGAATTAACTTTTGTGATTATATATATGTGATGGATTTCTGGATATAACTTTTTCAAGGAGTCATACATTTTCATTTAAAATAGAGATCCTAAAAAAATAAAATATAGATTCTATATTACTTAAAATAATAGGCAAATGCATTGCTTAGAGATTTGTAGTATTAACTATCATTTTCAGTTCCTAACTTTCAACATTTTAAAATTTTATTTTGTATTTTATGTAGAGTAGAAATGAGAAGTTCTCCAAAGGAAATTTCTGTATGAGCAAAGTGTACTCTAAAAAGGTTATTTGATATTGTTACCTACTGAGAGAATGAATAAAATTATCATTTCACAAAACCTAAAGAAAGCTTGATGGTCACAGATAAAACGAGTGATCTTTGCAAAGGAAAAGTACTTCACAGAAGCCGGAAACTGGAATACCAAAGGGAGGAAGCTGGTACTAGAATATTTCACTTAATGACTGTATGACAAGTCCATCACAGATCATTATTTATAGGTCATTTTCCTGTCAATTGTAGGAATCCTGGCCTTAATCATTTGTGTCAACACACACTTCCATATAAAAACTTCCAACATGATACAGATAATTCTGAGAAACACGATATGTGTTCTGACAATTTTGTGCTTTCTTTTTGATTCCAAATTTGCCAAGATATTTCCTGTTAACTCCTTGGCATCAATGTTTTCAGATATCTCTTTCTGGTGCTGGCCCTGACTATTATGCTGGGAAAATCAAGTGTTGGTAAGGAAAATTACAAACCACTATAGTCAGCAAAAATTTGAAAGAACATTATTAGTGATTTTTTGATACATTTCCAGGGTTAGATATTTCATTACTTTAGACAGAATTGCTGAAAGATATATTTCTTTACTTTTCCCCCCACCCTTTGGTGGAGTTGTTATTTTCCCATTCAGCAATTACTTCATGAATAAAAGAATTAAAGTCATCAGACTGCTATGCAATTTCAGTCTCTGGAGGGCACAGACTGTTAAATGGTCAACTACAAGTCAAAAATTGGTGGTCCTAACTTACCTAGAGGCACCTTGAAATATCTGAGAATAAAAAATACCATAGCATTTAAAACTCTATGAAACAGAAAATCTTATGTCAGGACATTTTCTGAAAACAGAACTCGGAAAATCCTATATCAGGACATTCCCCAGAACCAGAACTCAGAAATTCCCATATCAGGACCTTTTCCAAAACCAGAAACTTTATGCACCAATGAGCTACTGCAACATCAACTCATATCACTAACCCCTAAAACACACTTAATAAAACCCCATTTAAGTTCCCCACCCCAAGCCTAACCCCAGAGCTACTCCCCGTGCTGAGTAGCCTGGCATGCAATAAACTTTGAGAAAGTTAAAAAAAAAAAAAACTAAAAGAAAAGAAAAGAAAGAGAGCTAGATCCACATGGGGGCAGTAATAATGTCTGACCTTCGCCAGCTTCACAAAGGGAAACTGTACCTGTCAACAACATCAAGAATACAAAACCAATTACTATGAGGCCTGACATGTCCCCCATACTCCTGCCATCTTTATCCTCATCTCAATACCAATCTCACTACTTTACTGTGTCCAAACTCAGATGTACTAGCTCACAGACCAAATACAACCAATATTGGAGAAGTCAAAAGGCAGTAATTTAGGTTGGCAGCAAGATACAATCACGCAATCAAAATGTGTTCACAGGCACCTCAGTCTTATGGCTTTAGGTCAGTGTTACAAACCTCTCTGTCCTTTCAATTATGGCTCTTCAAGCCCTTTCATTCCCCCCCCTCCCCCCAGATCTCCAACAAACTTTGGTAAAATACTCTTAGTTCTGGTTTAATGCATAACAAACCGTAGGTCCACTCAGTTTCACATCAGGTCTCTGGTACTCCACTGCTGCTGTCATGGCTGCTGCTCTTATCAGCCCTGGTTTGGCTAATGTAAGAATCTCTGCCCTCAAAGGATACACTACATTCTCTTTCTTCTTTGCTTATTGTCGTATTCTTCTGTTACCCAATTGTGTTGTTGTTGTTGTCAGTGTGCCATTGAGTCACTTGAGACTCATAGCTACCCTGTGTATGATACTCTGAACTCTGTCCTATCTTGAGCCAGTCTCACTGTCTCTGACACACTGATTCCCATAACCTCAGTTACTGTGTCAATCCCTTTCATCTGGGGTCTTCCTCACCTGTGTTGTCCCTCCACTTTCCAAGCAGGATGTCCTACAAGGGTTGGTTCCTCCTGGCTACGTGCCCAAATTACATGAGAGCTTCAAAATCCTTGCCTCCAAAGAGCAGCCTGGTTTCACCTTTTCTAGATCAGACCTGTTTGTTGTCTTGGTAGCCATTATAGTTTTGATACTTTTCTCCAGTACCACAACTCAAAGGCATTAATTCTTCTTCTATCATCCTTAGTCATTGTCCAACTGTCTGATGTGTAGCAATTCATTGTTATGACCATGGCTTGAATCAGGTACACCTTAGTCTCTAGACTGACATCTTTGCTCTTCAGTACTCTAGAGAGGTCCCTGACAATAGATTTTCCCAATGCAATTCTTCTTTTTATTTCCTGGCTGCTGGTACCAAGAATGTTGATTGTGAAGCCAAGCAAGCTGAAGTTATTTACAATTTCAGTCTCTTCTATCATGATGTTGCCAATTGGCCCAGTGGTGAGAATCTTTGTTTCCTTGATATTGAGTTTCAATCCATATTGAAGGCTGCAGTACTTCTATAGCAAATGCCTCAGGTCCTCATCAGTTTCAGCAAGCAAGGTTGTGTCATCTGCATAGTGCAGGTTATTAATGAGTCTTTATAACAATGAGGTCAGCTAATACCATTGTGAACCGGCGAGACTAATCAGTGCCCTTGTAGGTAAGTTAAGACACCCTATTCTCATATTCTCGCACATCCACATGGTAAATTCAGTCAATGTCTAGGGAAGCCATTTTGAATAATAAATCCTTAATATGACACAGGCCTCGCTCTGCTCTCATGGAACTATTTAGCAATCAACAATCAGCTTTAGAACTTCTCTACAAGAACAAGAGAGATCCCACAAAAAAGAAAACTGGCAGATACAAAGCAAACCTTACTCCCATGTGATTAAGGTAGTTGTTGTTATGTGCCATCGAGTCAACTATGACTCATAGTGACCCTATGCACAATAGCCCTGAACTGTGCTCTAGCCTGAGCCAGTCTCTCTGTCTCTGACACATCTACCCCCATTACCTCTGCTATTGTGTCAATCTATCTCATCTGGAGTCTTCCTCTCCTGCTCTTTTCCTCCACCATTCCAAGAAGATGTACTTCTCTAAAGACTAGCCCCGCCTAGCTACATGCTCAAAGTATGTGAGATAGAGTTTCAAAATCCTTGCTTCCAAAGAACAACTTTATTTTACCTTCTCTGAGAAAGATCTTTTAGTTCTTTTGGTAGCCCATAGTATATTCAAGACTCTTCTCCAGCACCACAACTCAAAGACATCATGTTATAGAATTAATCCCTTTCCAGAGATTATTAACCATGATGTAGATATTTGGAAAATGCTACCTCAGGTGACAAGAAGAGTCCCAACTTTAAGCACCATGTTGCTTTATCTCTAGGTTGCCTATTTCAGATGCCATATTTTGAAAAGTTGCCAACTTTTATA
>NW_006399938.1:1507966-1509953 GCF_000299155.1 Elephantulus edwardii | reverse complement strand
AAAATAAAATACATACATACATAGGTTTTATTCTATAAACAATTAACACAATTTTACATTTCTGTGTTTTAATGATCTAAAAATCAAATGACTTGAGTAATTTTTCTCAGGACAATGTTCATTTTTGTTTTTTACATATGTAAAAGCAAGGGTCTTCCAAGTCCTTGGGCTATATTCATTGGACTAAGGAATTTTGGGAGTATGTGGAAAATCAGTTAACATCCATGAAAGAATTTTATTACTGTTGTAGGATGAATCAGAATAAAATAAAATAACATTTTTTAGTTATGATATTATAATGATACTGTTTATGTCAATTGGGAGTGTCTAGGGTTCAAATTAGCATAATGGTTTACTAAAAAGATAAAATAAGCATAAAACTTTAAAAACAAACTTTTACAAATCAAGGTTACTTAAAAAGGGAGGAGAACCCCTGTACGTATATAATTTATATGAAAGCAAAACAACAATGAAAGAAATATTTCCACAATTATGACTTCAATGATTTTGAAGGATAGAATACAAATTGTAGTGAAGATTTAACTAAAAAGTTATGAAATGAGTGAATTTTAGGAATAAATTATTTCCAAAACCAGTTAGTTAAAATAAAGTTTTAAAAATATTTGACCTTGAGTTAGCTGTCAGAGTAAAACTTTGATCCATAAATTACAAAGGCTGAGTTTTTTTTTAAAAAGATTGATAACTTTATTTCTAAAGATTCAAATCTTTCTAAATAATCAATGAAGATTAATAAAATGATCTAAGGATAAAATTTCCACACAAGATGCAAGTTTATACTTAAAATTACAGTCCAGAAATAGATTTAATCAGCAGCACTAAATACTTTCATTGGCAAAGGGTTTTAAAATCTCAGAATAGAAGTTCAAATGGATTAAACACATATTTAGGATATAAAAGAATTCACTGTAGATGGATAAGTACTGAAAAGTCTTAATCTTTGAGGAATTAGTGATGTCGTTGAGGGACTAAATATAGTGTAGTACGAAGCTGTCACATTGACACCAAAGAGGTAAAGCAAAATATAAGAAGAATGTCAAAGGAAATGTTGATCTCAGTGAGTCTGAATCAAAGTCTCTTGATCTTAAATATGTTCTCCTTCAATATTATTCAAAATTATAAAACATTCTGGTGGACTGCTGGTAAGAAACTGTTCTACAATCTCAAAGGCGTCCTGTTTAAATCCACCATTTGCTCCTCAGGAGAAAGATAGAAATCTCCTGCAACTTACTGCCTCAGAAAACCTTCTGGATGGTCAGTTATGAATCAGTTCCAATTTGATGGTACATTACAACAAACATTAAACACAGCAATAATAACTATAAAAAAACCTCATGCAAATAGCACAGATACTTAGGGAGATAGGCATTCTCATAAACTTTCCTTGGGGTCTTGTCTTAATTCTCAAAAATGAAACATTAAATTCAGACAAGATGTAAATATATACTAAAAGGATTAATACATAGATTGAACTTGTATAAAAACATACTGAAATGAACCTCTGGTTCATCTGTACCTAGCCTCAAAATCATAGTCTGAATGTTATTTTTTTTCTTATATTAAAATGTAGAAGGTGAACTACCCTGCTAAGATCTTTTTCTCCTACAGCAACTCCAGTGCCTAGATGGTTCCAGCACTGTACTAATGCATCATCAGTTATTCACAGTTTTTGTTGTTAGGTGTCATCAAGCCAAGACTCATAGTGACCTATGGAGATATTAATATTATTGCTATTTTAAAAGATGATATTTTAACCACAACAATGAAGTGGAGTTGTTTTCTGTGTTGTTTTGTTTTTTGTTTTTTTTTAACCTACACAGAGCTGTGGGTAAAGACACGAGTGCCAGAGGCAGGGACAACACTGATACTAATGGTTAACTCCACAATAAAGGATATATTTTTCACTTACTTTTTTTATAAAATGTTGGTCTCTCTGATACTTCTGTAAATAGGGACACTCAGATTAAGA
>NW_006399938.1:1506660-1507331 GCF_000299155.1 Elephantulus edwardii | reverse complement strand
AATGGAGCTGGAGAGAGAATGATTGAATTTTGCACAATCAATGACTTATTCATAGCAAATACATTTTTAAAGAGACATAAACACAGGTTATATACATTGATTTTGCCTGATGATATGCATAGGAATCAGATTACATCTGCAGAAAGAACCACTGGAGAAGCTACATATCAGCTGTGAAAACTAGGCCAGGAGATGATTGTGGAACAGACCACCAACTACTCATATGTAAGCTCAAGCTAAAGTTGAGAAAAATTAAACCAAATCTACGGGAACCAAAATATGACTTTGAGTCTTTGCCACCTGAACTTCAAAACCAGCTAAGGAACAGGTTTGAGGCCTTGAACACTAATGAGCGAAGACCAGACGAGTTGTGGGAAGAAATCAATGGTATCACCCAGGAAGATTGCAAATGGTCATTGCAAAGACAGAAAAGAAAGAAAAGACCAAAATGGTTGTCAAAAGAGGTTCTGAAAATTGCACTGGACTGCAGAGAAGCCAACACACAAGGAAGAATTCAAGGTACTAAAGTGTTGAATAGAAGATTTCAAAAAGCAGCACGTGATGACAAAGTAAAATATTACAATAAAATGTGAAAGGAGTGGGAGTCAGAAAATCAAAAGGGCCGAACTCGCTCAGCATATCTTAAGCTCAAGGAACTGAAGAACAAATTC
>NW_006399938.1:1503103-1504748 GCF_000299155.1 Elephantulus edwardii | reverse complement strand
ATAGGAATCAGATAGATTACATCTGCAGCAAGAACCACTGGAGAAGCTACATATCAGCTGTGAAAACTAGGCCAGGAGCTGACTGTGGAACAACAATGTTAACTAAGACAATTTCATTTAGTCTGCTACTGGAAAGACCCAGTTCATCAGAGGGTACTTTAAATTGTTCAGCGATTAAACGAATTGATAGGTGAGAGAAAGTGAGAAGATTGTCAACAATGTCAAGTTCATATGCAGATAAAAACACGAGGCCCATCTACTTTGTAATCTACATAATGTAAATATACCAACTCTTCACTTACTTTTTACCCAACATTTTGTATTTACAATCGTAAAATTCTGCTACCAACTAATTAGCACATTAAGAATATATGTCTTTCAATTGCAAACTGCTGTTTAAAGCAAGAATAATTTTGGCTGTAACAGTTAAGATTATGGGTTAGTTTGGCCGCTTTGGTTTTTCATGATTCTCAGTGGTTTGACAGTTACATAATGGTGTAAATTGGCCATTATGTAATGATGTGATCATCGTCCATTTTGTGGTTATTTTCCATGTTCTAACACTCCTAATTTCACATAATGACATTTTCATTTCCTATTGCTAGGGAGCTTCGGTGGTCTAGCTGCACTGCCAGCCCAAAAAAGCACACAGTTTGAATCCAATCAAGGCTTTGCAGAAGAAGAATGGACAGTCTCCTTCAATGAGATTTACTGCCCCTGAAAACTTGCGGGAGGGTCAGCTATGGGTCAGTTCCAACTCTACTATGCACAACAATATTGCTAAAGTAATAAATTATAACGATTTTAGTAGCTTGATATATTGTGTTATTGTTATGTGCCATCTAGTCTCACGTGTAAACTCATAGAGCCCCTATGCATAATAGCTCTGAACCCTGTCCTATACTGAGCCAATCTCACTGTCTCTGACACATCTAACCCTATTACCCAAGTTACCCCTTCAGGGTCTTCCTCTCTTGCACTGCTCTCTATTCTTCTAAGCATGATGTCCTTCTTCTACATATCCAAAGTATGAGAGATTGACCTTCAAAATCCTTGCCTCCAAGAAACAACTTGGTTTCACCCTCTCCAGGACAGGCCTGTTCATTTTCCTGGCAATTCATGAAGTATAAGATAACAATTCTCCAGCACCACAACTCAAAGGTATCGATCCTTCTTCTGTCATCATTAGTCATTGTTCAGCTCTCTGATGCAAAATAAGTAATTGCAAAGACCATGGCCTGGGTCAGACACACCTTAGTCTCTCAACTGACATCCTTGTGCTTTAGTACTCTGGAGAGGTCCTTGAAAGTAGATTTTCCCAGGGCAGTCAATCTTTTGATTTCCTAACTCCTGGTACCAAGAATGTTGATCGTAGACCTGAGCAAGCTGAAATTGTTAACAATCTTAATCTCCTGTCCATCTATTATGGTGCTCCCACTTACTGAGGGCTATAGTCCTTGACCTTCTGTAGCAAATGCTTCAGGTCCTCCTCAGTTTTTGCAAGCAAGGCTGTATCATCTTCATAATGCAGATTGTTGTTTCTCCAATCCTGACAATACACTCCTTATAAAGCTCAGGCTTCTGAATGATCTGTTCTGCATACAAATTGGAAAGATATTGTTCTAAATATAGACTGAAAAAGTAC
>NW_006399938.1:1492018-1502518 GCF_000299155.1 Elephantulus edwardii | reverse complement strand
CACAATTCCAGTCTTTATATATATTACAAAACAGCCTTAAAAGAAGTGACATCTTTTCTACAGTACTTGATACTCAATACAGAATTGAAAAGCACTCTAACATAAACAAAGGCAAGTCTTAACAGCTGTATGAATTCAGCGTCTCCCAATTTCTTAAGTCCACCAATCTTCCATGGCTTGTAACTTCATTAGTATAATTTCTGCTTTTATCATATCTGATTAATCTTCCAGAGACCCTCATTCCCCCCCCTAGTGTCCCTCTTATGAGGATTATTTATCAGATTTTTAAATTTTTTCTGGATACTATCAGTCATACACATTGTGTTTCATCCATGTAGATTATAATTTCTATAATCATTCATTTACAATGTGTTTCATCCATGTACAATTATTCTTATACTTTATATTTGATATAATTTATTAATATTGATCTATGATTATTATCATCCCATCTTTTCAAGTTCCCATTGATTTTTTTTCCTATTCACTTCAAATCAGCCCATTCACTTCTGCTATCCTAGAAATTTACTACACCCCTGCTTTTATGGCACCCTTCTTTCCTTGCCCTTTACCTTTTTGAATGTTTATACACGTCTCGCTTAGTTATCTTCCTGTTTTCACAATAATAATTTTATTCAGTATCTGTCCTTATAAGGCTGAGTTATTTCATTAAGTATAATGCTTTAGAGACTCTCCCATGCTATATATATAATATTTAAGAAAATCATTTTTGCTTAGTGCTACATTGTATCCGATTGTGTAAATGTACCACAATTTCTCAATCCATTTGTTTGTTGATGGGCATATACACCATTTTAACTTCCTTTTTTTCATTTTCTTACTATTGTGAAAAATGCTGCTATGCACATAGATATGCATATCTCCATTCATGTCTCATTTCTGTTTTTTGTGGAGTTTGTTGAGTTTTAGAAGATCTCTTTAATTAATTTATCCTCTCTTGATTGGGCATTTTTTTGTTATATTTGTAAGACCATTTATACCAATAGGCTAGGACATCTAAGTTTTGTCTCATTTTGTCTCTTTTGATCTTTAAGGCTTTGAGTTTTATCCCTGTCTGTGACACCTACCTTGCGTTGAGTTTTTACTTTTATTTTAATAATTTTTTATTAGTTTGCATATGATCATTCATGCATATTATGTTTTATACATGCACTTCATGTTTTAAACAATCATTAATATACAATGTGTTACATTCATGTGCTTTGTATTTTATATACTCATTCATATGATTATATTTTATATAATTAATTACTATTGTTCTATATCCTATTATCCCATCTTTTCCAGTCCCCATTGAACATTTCTTAATCCTTCACCCACTGCTAAACCAGTGAATTTCCCCTTCTTCTCTTTCTGCCATTCCTTCTTCTTTTCCCCTTTTGAATATTTATACATAGATATTGTTCACCTGTCTTCATATTAGCACAATTGTAGCCTTAAATAATAATTATCCTTAAGTGACTGAGATATTTCACTCATCATATGTTGTTGGTTTTATGTGCCATCGAATCACTTGTGATTCATAGCGACCCTATGTACAACATCCCTAAACTCTGCTCTGTCCTGTGCCAATTGCACCATCTCCAATACACTCATCCTGATTACCCCAGTCACTGAATCAATCCACTTCATAGACGGCCTTCCCCTCCTGCACTGTCCCTCCACCCTACCAAGCATGATGTCCCTCTCCAGGGACCTGTCCCTCCTTGCAACATGTCCAAAGTATGTTAGATGGAGCCTTAGAATCCTTGCCTCCAAGGAGCAGCCAGGTTTAACCCTCTCTAGCATGAATCCGTTTGTTTTCCTAGCAGTCCATGCTACTCTCAATAATCTTCTCCAGCACCACAGCTCAAAGGCATCAATTCTCCTTCTATCTTCCTTACTCATTGTCCAACTCTCTGATGCATAACAGGTGATAGCAAAGACCATGGCCTGTATCAGATGCACCTTAGTCTCCAGAGAGACACCATTGCTCTTCAGTACTTTGGAGAGGTCCCTAACAGCAGACTTTCCCATGGCAATACATGTTTTAATTTCCTGGCTACTGGTGCCAAGAGTGTTGACTGTGGAACCAAGCAAACTAAAGCTGAGAACAATCTCAATCTCTTCATCGTCTAAGAAATCTGGAGAACAACCACTTGGCCAACTGAGTGGGAGAGATCAATATTTGTTCCTATCCCAAAGAAAGGTGACCCAACAGAATGTGAAAACTACAGAACAATCTCACTGATTTCACACGCAAGCAAGATTTTACTGAAGATTATCCAAAAACAACTAGAACAGCACATCAACAGAGAACTGCCAGAAGTCCAGGCTGGATTTAGAAGGGGTCCTGGTACTAAGGGTATTGTAGCTGATGTTAGATGGATCTTGGCTGAAAGCAGGGAATACCAGAGGAATGTCTATCTGTGTTTCATTGACTATGCAAAGGTATTTGACTGTGTGAATCATAACAAACTGTGGCTGACTCTGAGAAGAATGGGAATCCCAGAACACTTGATCGTGCTAATGAGAAACCTCTACTGGTACCAAGAGGCAGTCGTCAGAGCAGAGCAAGGAAACAGTGCATCGTTCAAAATTGGGAAGGGTGTACGCCAGGGATGTGTCCTGTCTCCACACCTTTTCAACCCGTATGCAGAACAGATTATCAGGGAGGCTGGGCTCTAAGAGGAGAAATGTGAGGTCAAGATTGGTGGAAGATCTGTTAACAACTGCGATATGCAGATGATACAACCCTGCTTGCTGAAACTGAGGAGGACTTGAAGCACTTTCTGCAGAGGGTCAAGGACTGCAGCCTCCAATATGGATTGAGGCTCAATGTCAAGAAGACAAAGATTCTCACCACTGGACCAATTGGCAGCATCAGGATGGATGTTGAAGAGGTTGAGATTGTACTCAACTTCAGTTTGCTTGGTTCCACTCATCATATTGTCTCTCCTAAATTATGTAATATTTTACAATATCGTTGTTCCTGTATAGTATTCCATTGTGTGAATATACAATTTCTCAATCCATTTGTTTGTTGAAAAGCATTTAGGCTGTTTCCATTTTCTTGGCATTGTGAATAATGTTGCTATAAACATAGGTGGACATGTTTCCATTCATGCCTCAGTTCTTATTTTTGAGTGATATACTTCTAGCAATGGAATAGCTGGGTCATATGGAATTTCTTGTTCAGCTCTTCAAGGAAACGTCAAACTGTCCTCCAGACTAGTTGTATTATTTTGCAATTCCACTAACAGTCCATAAAAGTTCAAGCTCTCTGCACTCTTGCCAACATATATTGCTTGCTGACCTTTTAAACTCTGCTACTGCTATTAGAGTGAGATAGTACTTCATTGTGGTTTTGATTTGTAGGTCTGTTATTGCCAGTGATTTTGGGCATTTCTTCATATAACTGTTAGCCACCTGAATGTATTTTTTGTGAAAAGTCTTTCCAGATCTTTTGTCTATTTTGTGATGAAGTTACCAACCTTTTCTTGTGGAGGCCTTGTAGTATTCTAGATCGATATTGCATAAATTTCAACATGTTGAAGGGAAAACAGAAGGATATCCATTATCACCACTTCTATTAAATATTGTACTGGAAGGATTTGCCAGGATAATAAAAGAAGGAAATAAGATGCATCCAAATTGGCAAAGAGATGGCAAAATTATCACTATTGCAGATGATATGACAGTGTATAAGGAAAACCACAAAGGCTCGACAAAAAACCCTATTATATCTAGAAACCCAATTAAGCTAAATGACAGGATACAAGATCAATATACAAAAATCAGTGAGACTTCTCTCCAGCAGCCAAGGAAACTAAGGAAAAGGAAATTAAGAAAGAAATATCAACCACCACATGAGAAATAACCAACCACTTGATGAAATACTTGGGAATAAACCTAACTGGAGATAGTTCTACTGTGACACAAATAGAATTACTATGATTTGGGATTAATTTGAAAGCAATTGGTATGATTTTATGGAGATAAACAAGGATAATCTCCCCCATTCTTAAGATATTTCATTTAATCACATCTTACAGAATACAGTTTCCCACAGAAGGTAACATGTTCACAAATTCCTGAGACTGAAGCATAAATATATTTGGAAAGATAAGTGCATTGTGATTAGTAATTTAAAGTATAGTGCCCATTGTAGGCATTCTCTATATAAAATGTAATCAGGCTTCAGTGTCTGAGAAAAGATCCTGCAATAATTGAACAAGAAAGAGAAGTAAATAAACAACATATGATTTGGCTGGATCTCTCTAGTTCCCTAAAGACATCCAAAAATCTCTGACCAAAGACTCTGTAGTCTGATTTCCAAATTTATTTCTGCATTATTTTTCCTATTCTGAAGTCTTCCAATAAGTGTTATTTAATATCTGGATTCACCATAAATGTAACCTAATTCTACAAAACCCAAATAAAAGAATTCTTACATGATTAACTGGACATAGCACCAACTCCTATTGTTTAATTTAAAAAAATGGTAACTTTTCCTGCACGCAAATGACAAGAGAGTATCTATAATTGCTTAAGAATATCTTGAAAATATTAGGCTTCAATGCTCACGCATTTTACTCTAACAATAGGCAAGAGTTTATTTTACAAGTTGCTTTGTCAGTATCCTGAAGAAAAGAACAGTGACGTCAGTAACTACAAAGCAAAGTCACCCAATAGGCTCTGAATTATACATATTACTGAATGACTTTCATTTTAAAAAGACACAATTAATGTGCTCCAAATCAAAGAAAACATTCAAAAGAACTCATTTAAACTTTGTTAATAATATGAACAAAACGCAAGCTCTGCCCTCCTTAGTATTATCGGAATTTAGATTAACCTCTCCAGAGGAAATGGTGGAAGCAGGTAGGATAAATGTTCCCAAAGAAAGAATGACTCATATGGAAGTTTATAATTAATATCTGTCCCTGACATATCAAACATTCTTACGGAAGTGAACCGGAGAGATGAAATTTTCTTCTGACTGAAAGTCTTTATAAATTAGCCATGTAATAAAAATCTTCTCTTTAGAATACAGCGTCTATAGTGACTTTTACTTATAAGATCTTTAAGAATGTTCTCAGTGTTTGGCTCACTATGTGAAAGAAAAAGTAATCAAATCCACTATGAAAAGAGACAGCAGATTCACTGAAGCGAGCCAATATTTATTTTCTACCTCATTCACTAACTCAGCAAAAAATTACTGGTCACTTAACACAGACCAGGCATTATTTTCCAAAATGTGAAGTTAAACAAGAAAAACTAAGGTCTCGTTCTGACTGAACTAAGATTGTAATGAGATATTACAATAGCAATAGCTGAATATAAGACCTACATAAATGAGTACAAAATGAGTTCAAAAGCTAGCTAATATAAAATAGAAAACAAATCACAACAAAAACAAACAAAACCTGAGCTGAAAGGTTAGTTGGCGATGGATGTCACAGAGTGTTTTAGGTAGAATGGCTTAAGCTGACTTCTCTGAGAAAGTTCCATCTGTACAGGGGTCGGAGAGCAGAGAAGCAGGCAGCTCTATGATCAGAAAATGTATTCCTTCCAGAGGGGAGAAAGGCACAGAATCCCCCTGAGTAGAGAACAAGTTTGACATGCTTAAGAAAGAGCAAGAACAATATGTCTACCAGCCTGATCAAAGGAGACTAGTAGAAGGGGTTTATAAAATTGTCTGAGGGTATGAAATCAAATTTTATTTTGAGAACAAGGGGGAAACTTTCTATTCAGCATAAAGATGACATGATGTATTTTTTGTCAAAAGTCCATACAAACTGGCTTGTTGGGGTTTTTTAATTCATATTCAATTACAGCCACTGCAAGTGACTAGTGATAGGCATTGTTAAGAGCAACTACTTAATACCTATTTGTCAATGGAAGCTTGTGTGTTGCTTTGATTTTGAAGAGATTTCAGGGAAGCTTCCAGATTAAGACATACTGGGAAGAAAGACCCAGCAACCTTCTTGCTATAATCAGTCAACGAAACACTACAGATTAAAATGGTCCATTCTGCAGCTAATCATTGAGATGGTGTTACAGCTGAGCAAATTCTAGTTCAACTAGACATAAAACTACCACGAGTTAGAGACATGCTTGATAGAAGTTATTAACAATGTAATACCCAAGAATAGAAGCAAAGAGATAAAGCAAGAGATTATTTAATATGATCACAGTGACACCTCTTACTAAGGTGCAAAGGAGAAAACAGAGTAAACTCTAGGATGCTTATCAATCTATCTGTTTTTTATTTTGTTAAAGAAGTTTTGATGTCTTAGTAATCTAGCATGTACTATATGAAAGAAAAGGAATTCTTTTTTGAAACTCATATGCTCACTCATTACTATCAAGTTTGAACCAATTCATAGCTTACCCTGTAGTGGGTTTTGAGATGCTGTAATTCACAAGCGTTGGAAGCAGGAGTGGCATCCAATTCTTAAATAACATGCTCTGTAAACTCTATGGACTTTGATAAACATACAGAGCTGTAGAGGAGCTTCAGGCCGTTTGTTCAGAGGGCCGCTATGAGTCGTGCTCAACTGGAAGGCAATCAACAACAAAAACAAATTACAAGAGTGAAATTATACATCTTTATCCATAAAATCACTCAAGGATTTAAAACTTCAGAGAAGTGCCACCTTTGGGTTAGCAGCACAATTCTCATTCTAGTCACATCATACTAGTCCTTCTCCAAAGAATAGAGTCTCCTAGCAGCATGCCCAAAGTATGTTAGGTGAAATCTCATCAGTCCTGCTTCCAAAGAAAACTCCAGTTATGTCCTCTACAAAACATATCTGTCCTTTTGGATGTCCATGGAATATTCAGTGCTCTTCTGCAACACCACAGTGCAAAGGTGTCAATTCTTTTTCTGTCATCCATATTCACTGTTCGGCTTTCAGATGCATAGCAAATAATAGGAAACCAGGGACTGAATCAGAAGCACCCTAGTCCTCAAACTGACATCATTACTCCTCAATAATTTGGTGAGAAACCTAACTATAAAATTTCCCAGTGCAATGTGTCTCCTTATTTTCTGACGTTTTAAAATACATCATCTTTTTTTATTGATATTTTAATGAAAATTTATAGAGAACTTGGATTTCCATTAATTCATTTTTGCACATTTTCCTCCATGCCCACCCAATTCACTTTTCTCTTTGAAAAAAAAATTATTTCATTATTGTACAAGTTCCCACCCCACCTCAGTTTACTTTTTACTATGCAGCTCTTATTCTGGACTGTTATTATACAAATGATACCTAATAATACATTCCTTTTAAGAAATTCTTTCCCTCATCTGTTTCCATGAATTGTACCTTGTTTGTTCCCTTTTTTCCTTAGTTTCCTCCCAAGCCTGAAGGCGGTCCTGTTTTACAACAGTGGCATTATGCATTATTTGTCCTTTTGTGACTGAGATATTTCATTCAGCATAATGTCTTCCAGCATCACCCAGTTTGTATAATACTTCATGGGTTCCTTGTTTTTCAATGATAGAAGGAGAACTGATGCCTTTGAGCTGTGGTGCTGGAGAAGAGTATTGAGAATACCATGGACTGCTAGGAAAACAAACATATTTGTCCTGGAAAGGGTTAAACCGGGTGGCTCCTTGGAGGCAAGGATTCTGAGGCTCCGTCTAACATACTTTGGACATGTTGTGAGGAGAGACCGGTCCTTAGAGAGGGACATCATGCTTGGGAGGGTGGAGGGACGGCGCAGGAGAGGAAGGCCCTCTATGAGGTGGATTGATTCAGTGACTGGGATAATTGGGATGGGAGTGTCAGAGACAGTGCGATCGGCAAAGGACAGAGCGGAGTTTAGGGCTGTTGTACATAGGGTCGCTATGAGTCGCAGGCGACTCGAAGGCACATAACAACAACAACATGTCTAGCCATTTGTTTGTTAATGGGAACTTGGATTGTTTCCACTCATTTGCTATTGTGAACAAGGAAGCATTAAACATGGGTGAGTGTATATCTGCTGTGGTACACATTCTGGTTTCTCAGGAGAGGAATTGCTGGGTCAAATGATATTTCAGTTTCAAAATTTGAGAAAGTGTCATACTGCCTGCCAGAGTGGTTGCACCATTTTACACTCTCACCAACAGTGAAAAACAAGTCCAGTTTCTCCACAATCTCACCAGCATTTGTTGTTTGCTGCTCTCTTAAATTTTACTATTCTTTCTGGAGTGAGATGATATATCTTAGTTGTTTTTATTTGTATCTCTATTTGAACTAGAGATTTTGAACATTTCTTCATGTGTATGTTTGCCATCTGAATGGCTTCTTTGTTAAAGTGTCTATTCATATTCTGTGCCCATTTTTCAGTTGGGTTGTTTACCTTCATCTTGTTGAGGTGCTGGAATATTTTATAAATTCTAGATACAGGTCCCTTATCAGATATGCCATTACCAAATATTTTTTCCCTAGTCTGTGGCTTTCCTTTTTACCCTGTTGGAGAAGTTTTTCCACGTGCATTATAGATTTGATTCTTATAAAGTCCCAATCATCTATTTTATCCTTTCCTAGTTGTGGGGTTTTTAGGATGCTTGGAAGATTGTTAAATGCTGTGGTTTACGGCATCTACAGTTCTAGCAAGCTCTTCACTAACAAAGTTTACAGTCTTTGGTTTTAGCCTTAGGTCTTGATCCACATTGAATTGGTTTTTGTGTATGGTGTGAGCTGTGGGTCTTGCTTGAGTTTTCTAGAGATAGTTTTCCAATTTTGCCAACACTATTTGTTACCTTGAAGAGATAGGTTGATTCAGTGACTTGGGTGGCAGGAGTAGGTGTGTCAGAGACAGTGAGGTTGGCACAGGATAGAGCAGGATTTAGGGCACTTGTACATCAGGTCACTAAGAGTCACAAGCTCGACAGCACATAACGAAACAACGTATGTTAAAAAGACTGTCATTTCCCCACTTATCTGATTTCATCTCCTTGTCAAAAATCAGTTCACCATAGATAGATGGGCTGATTTCTGGATTCTCAATTCTAGTCCATTGATCTATGTGTCTGTCATTGTATCAGTACCACACCCCTCTGTCTTTACCACCACAGCAGTGTAGTAGGATTTGAAATCAGGGAATGAGATGCCTTCTACCTTGTTTCTCTTTCTATGGAATGTTTTGTTTATTCGGGACCTCTTTCCATTCCAAATGAAATTGGAGATTGCCTTTTCCATCTTGTTGAAGAATAAAATTGGTATTTGTATTGAGATTGCATTGAACATGAAATTGCCTTTGGTAGTGTTGTCATTTTCACAATATTGAGTCTTCCTATAGATGAGCAAAAGATATTCTTCCACTTCTCCAGGTCTCTTTTTGTATCTTGTAGTAATTTTTTGTAATTTTTCTTGAATAGATCCTTTGTGCTTCTGGTTAGGTTTACTCCCAAGTATTTAATACTGTGATTAGCTATTTTGAAGGGTATTGCTTTTCTTAGCTCCAGTTCTGTATTCTTTTTGTCAGTGTAGAGAAATCCAATTGATTTTTGTATGTTTGTCTTGTATCCTGCCACTTTGCTGAATTGGTCAACTATGTCCAGGAGTTTTCTTGTTGAGTCTTTAGGGTTTTCTAAGTATACTAGCATATCATTTGCATACAGAGATAATTTTACCTCTTATTTACCAATTTGGATACCTTTTATTTCCTTCTCTTGTCTAATTGCTATCACTAAGACTTCCACTACAATATTGAATAAAATAGGTGACAGTGGGCATCCTTGTCTAGTTCCCTTTCTCAAAGGGAAAGATTTTAATCTTTCTCCATTGAGATCAATGTTTGCTATCAGGTATGTATATATTCTTTTTACTCTGTTGTGTAATTTCTGCTCTTTTCCTATATTCTTGAGTGATTTAATAAGGAAAAGGTGTTGGATTTTGTCAAATTCCTTTCAGCATCAATCGATAGGATCATGTGGTTCTTGTTCTTTGTTTTGTTAATGGGATGAATTACAATTATTTTTTTTCTTATGTTGAACCATCCTTGCATACCTGTTATGAATCCCACTTAGTCATGTTGAGTTATTAATTTTTTAAGGTGTCCTATCTCCATATCTTTTCAAAATATATGCAGAATATATTAGCCAGGAGGTTAGGCTCTACAAGGAGAAGTGTAACATCAGGATTGGTGGAAGATCCAGCAATAGTCTGTGTTATGCAGATGACACAACCCTGCTTGCTAAAACTGAGGAGAACTTGAAGCACTTGCTACAGAGGGTCAAGGATTGCAGCCTTAAATATAGATTTAGGCTCAATATTAAGAAGACAAAGATTCTCACCCCTGAGCCAATTGGCAGCTTCAATATGGATGGTGAAGAGATTGAGATTGTTCATAGCTTTAGTTTGCTTGCCTCCACACTCAACACTTTTGCCACCAGCAGCCAGGAAATTAAAAGATGTATTGCGATGGGAAAGTCTGCTTTTAGGGTCCTCTCCAGGGTACTGAAGGCCAATAGTGTCACTCTGGTCTTTGTAATCA
>NW_006399938.1:1490412-1491477 GCF_000299155.1 Elephantulus edwardii | reverse complement strand
CCTACTTTCTGAAATAGTTTCTGTAGAACTGGTGACACTTCTTCTCTGAATATTTGATAAAATTTACTTGTAAAACAATCTGGTTCAGGGCTAGTTTTGGCTGAAAGTTGTTTTATTACCTTTTCACTTTAAGTAAGTTGTGAATTTCTAAGTATTTGTCCATTTCCTCTAGATGTTCACATATTTGTTTGAGTATAGGTTTTCATAATTTTCCATTGTTAGCATTTTTATTTTAGTTGGTTCAGGTGACATTGCACATTTCATCTCTTATTTGGATTATCTGTGTCTTTTCCTTTTTTAATATTGTTAGTTGTATGTAGAATTTATTGACCTTTTCATAGAAACAGTTGCTGATTTTATTCATGGTTTCAACTGGTTTTCTGTTTTCTATTTCTGCCCATATTTATAGAATTTCAGTTTTTAGAGGGTGTTGGGATTTTTGCTGGTTTTTTTTTCAATTTATTGGAGATGTTGGGTTAGAGAGCCAATGGTCAATTTTTCCTACCTTTTGATGTGTTTCCTTATTGCTATAAATTGACCTCTGATTACAGCTTTGGCTATTTCCCAGAGTTTTGGGTAAGTTATGTTTTCATTGTCATTTTTTACAGAAAATTTAAATGTTATTTTCTATTTTTTTTTTAGTACCCACTTATGTTCAAGCAAGGTGTTGTTCACCTTTCAAATGTATGGGTTTTTTTCTTCACTTTTATCCTCTTCTTATTAATTCCCAATTTTGTAGTATTGTGGTTTAAGAAGATGTTTTGTATTATTTCTATATTTTTTAACTTTTTGATGCTTCCTTGTGACCTAAAATGTGATGTGTTCTCGAGAAATTTCCACACACACTGGAGAAGAAAGTGTACTGCACTTTTTAAATTTTTGTTTATATATTTATTTTGGTGCACTAGCCTATAAATATTTATGAGATCTAGTTGGTTTATTTATTTGCTGAGTTTCTTTCTGGTAGTATTTTCTTGAGAGTGGTGTATTGAAGTCTCCTTTGTGATAGTTTTTGCATTGAAATCTATTTTATCAAAGCTTAATATTGCTACTGCTCCTTTTTTT
>NW_006399938.1:1449209-1461195 GCF_000299155.1 Elephantulus edwardii | reverse complement strand
GTATTACATTGTGCCAATGCACTACAATTTCTCAATCTGATTGATTGCTGATGCATAATTGGGCTATTTCCGTTTTCTTTCTGTTACGAGTAACACGGCTATGAACATAGGTGTCTATGTCTCCAATAATGCCTCAGTTCTTATTTCCTCATAAAGGGTCTTACCCTCCTGTGCTGTCCCTCCGCCCTACCAAGCTGATGTCCCTCTCCAATGATTGGTCCCTCTTTACAACATGTCCAAAGTATGTCAGATGAAGCCTCAGAATCCTTGCCTCCAAGGAGCAGCTCGCTTTAACCCTCTCCGGGATGACCCTGTTTATTTTCTTAGCAATCCATGGCACATTCAATACTCTTCTCCAGCACCACAGCTCAATGGCATCAAATGTCCTTCTATCCTCCCTAGTCATTGTCCAACTCTCTGACACATAACAAGGGATTGCAAAGACCATGGCCTGTATCAGATGCACCTTAGTCTGCAGAGAGACACCATTTGCCCTTCAGTACTCTGGAGAGGTCCCTAATAGCAGACTTTCCCATCGCAATACATCTTTTAATTTCCTGGCTGCTGGTGCCAAGACTGTTGACTGTGGAGTCAAGCAGAATAAAGCTGTTAGCAATCTCAATCTCTTCACCATCCATCTTGATGTTGCCAATTGGGCCAGTGGTGAGACCCTTTGTCTACTTGACATTGAGCCTCAATCCATACTGCAGTCTTTGTCACTCTGTAACAAGTGCTTCAGGTCTTCCTCAGTTTCAGCAAGCAGGGTTGTGTCATCTGCATAGTGCAGATTATTGACAGATCTTCCAACAATCCTGACACCACATCTCCTCATAGAGCCCAGCCTCCTGGATATTCTGTTCTGCATACAGTTTGAAAAGGTATGGAGATAGGACACATCCCTGGTGAACGTCCTTCCCAATTTTGAACCATGCAGTGTTTCCTTGCTCTGTTCTGATGACTGCCTCCTGGTCCAAGTATAGGTTTCGCATTAGAACGATCAAGTGTTCTGGGATTCCCATTCTTCTCAGAGTCAGCCACAGTTTGTTATGATCCACACAGACAAACGCCTTTGCATACTCAATGAAATACAGATAGACATTCCTCTGGTATTCTCTGTTTTCAGCTAAGATCCATCTAAATCAGCTACAATATTCCTAGCACCACGATCCCTTCTAAACCCAGCCTGGACTTCTGGCAGTTCTCTTCTGATGTGCTGTTCCAGTTGTCTTTGGATATTCTTCTGTAGAATCTTGCTTGCATGTGAAATCAATATATTATTAGATTTATTGTATTTTATGCTAATAACTTGAATAAAAGATGTTGTTTTATTGGATTTGCTAATACTCTAAAGAATTTTCATAAAAGCACTATGCAAGTTTTTACAGTAACAGAAAAAACATTAGCATTTTATGTTTACATACCATGCATTTACATATCTCAGCATCAGGGAAGGAGGGAGAGTGACATAAAACTTGTAGTACATATGTTCTTTGTGTAAAAGTACTATAATTTCATTCATGTACTTTTTCATTGTTGATTTGGTTTTGGTTTTATACTTTTAATCTGGTTATTAGAATAGTTGAATATAACTCCAATTTTGGCTCACATTATGTTTCCTTAGACAACACTGATTATAACCTACAGAGAACTTACCAATTCACAACTACTTACTAATGAGATAGTGGTGTTAGTACAGGACTTACTGGATTATGTCGAGTTTACAAGCAGGCAGTGATTTCTTTCTGAATTAAAACAAAACAAAACAAAAAAACCCCACAAAAACCCCAACCCCATTTGGTTTAAATCTCCAGAATTCACCGTGGCTTTAGACCAGATACCAATGTTAAAATCAGTAAATCTAACTTTCATTAATTTATTAGGGTAATATTAACTGACAGCTCTAGACTGTGTCAAAGTGGAGAGCAAATCTTTCTATATAGTATCCACATGAAGAGCTAATGCTGACCCTTTAAGAGGGAGGTTTCAGAACTAAAATATATTTGAAAGAATGAGCAGGAAAAGCTACTTAAAGCAAATGGAGAGCACTGAAGACATGATTGATTTACAATCATAGACATAGAAAAAAGAAGACCCCTTCCTAAAAGAATACCAGCCTCATATGAAGATGTTTGGAATGTGTTTGGAAAGTAGTCAAGCAGGCTGTAAATTTGGAGGGGTAAGACTTTGGGTCTGGTCAACTAGAAAGTGAGGAGGATTCACTAGCTGGATAACATTTTTCAATCTCCATTTATTTTCTGATTTCCACTTTGCACTGTGATGGTAGCTTCTTTATATAAGCAAAATACAGCTTCTTGGCTATTGGCCATAAACACAGAAACAAATTACTTCTAGAGAGGAAATAAACATGATTTAAGGGAGGAATTCAAGAATGATACTATGCTTCTTCCTTCTTGAATTGTTGAACAGTGTCATAGAGGTTTGTGCCTTTTCCCTGACCCCTGTTCACATTACCCTTGAGTTCTTTTCTTCTGGCATCACCTGTATTTCTGTTGTCATATTGGGTTTGTTTGTAATCAGAGAGAGAGAGAGAAATGAAAGGTAGTTGAGGCTTGGGAAGCACACTGTTTCAAGATATTTGTCCTGCCTTCATTGCTTTACATGTTATTTCATTGTGCTGCTTGTCTTTAAGGTTGTTGGACTTTTGGTCATGTTCAGCTCTGTCAGAGTTGACTCCTTAAACTTACTTGCTTACCAGGTCTCTTAGACATTTATTCCTGACTCCTGTGTTTTTTCAATTCCACTTTACTCTGTCCACTTCATTTTGTCCCTCAAATTATTCCCCTTCCAATTATTGCCACTCATGCCTCCACATAGTGATATGAAACAGATAAAACAACTCTCCTTTGAAAAATGGGAAAATCAGCCTGCATGTTGAAAATTCAATTTTTCAATTTTCCTTGTAAAGTAGGTAACATAAAATCTTTAACAGACCTGCAAAATGTGTACAAATATGCAACTCATTAT
This sequence comes from Elephantulus edwardii, assembly GCF_000299155.1. Classification (NCBI taxonomy): domain Eukaryota; kingdom Metazoa; phylum Chordata; class Mammalia; order Macroscelidea; family Macroscelididae; genus Elephantulus; species Elephantulus edwardii. Next base: position 1,458,210 of record NW_006399938.1, on the reverse strand, counting down.
TAATTATAGAGTTAAAGCCTTAGCTCACGATTCAAAACTTAGAAAATCATGATTCCTGTTTCATCCATAGTTATAAATATTTAACTTTGGCAATGAATCTTAAAGAAAACACACAATGATTTATTCGCTGAGATGAGACCATTGTTAAGTTTGGTATGAAGCATTTCTCTTAGCATTTGTAAGGTAAGTCAACTTCTCAGCTCATGAGCATTGCTTGGATTAGTGACAGAAGTTATTGTGACTCTGTATTAAAATATTACTAACCTTATAGAATTGCATAAAAATATAACTAAGTTTATAGATCTTAGATGCCTGTGGTGGCATGAAATAAATATACTAGCAGCATGCAGAATTAAACAGAGTCTAGAGAAACGTTTCTGACAACATGCCATATGATTTATGACTGGAAATAGTTCCCAAATCTGGAAAAACTATTCTACACTTGAGGTAAACTGAGGATCTACTTAAGTTACTAAGAGTAGGCAAATGGTTCTTTTCTATTTGGAAACTATAATCATAATGAAATATATGTAAATCACACCAACTACATACACAATAAGTTAAATGGAAACACATTAGCTACATGGAGATGTGAATATGTATCATCCATAAGGTCCATTAACTACTTAAATGATTCATTAGTTAACTACTAATTTCCTATCACCTTTGATTTAAATATTGGCCTCAAAGCAACCCCATAAATTATTTTACCCCATGGAGTTTCAGGATCATTGACAAACAATACCGGTGTGTTAATTTTATGATTTAGACAAGCACAAAATTTATATTTGAAATGTTCTTAAAATTTTCTCAATATTGGATAATATATACTAGTAAGCCTGGATTGCTGATCAGAAAGGAATATCATTTAATAACCTCATCACACCATACTTGGGGAATATCCCTTAGTACCCTCAAGGATGCTTTTGGCAGAATGTTAAATGATCCAGGAAGAATTAAAAGAAGATGGAAAGAATATACTGAGTCACTGTATTGAAAGGAATTGGCAGACACAGAAGAATTTCATGAAACAACATATGTGAAAGAGCCTATGGTGATGAAAGAAGAAGTTCAGGCTGCTTTGAAGGAAATGGCAAAAAATAAGGCTCCAGGAATATATAGTATACCAGTTGACATATTTCAGGTAACAGGTGCTGCCCTGGACGTGCTCACCAAGTTGTGCCAAGAAATCTGGAGAACAACGACTTGGCCAACTGACTGGAAGAGATCTATATTTGTTCCCATCCCAAAGAAGGGTGACCCAACTGAGTGTGGAAACTATAGAACAATCTCACTGATTTCACACACAAGCAAGATTTTACTGAAGATTATTCAAAAACGACTGGAACAACACATCAGCAGAGAACTACCAGAAGTCCAGGCTGGGTTTAGAAGGGCTCGTGGTACTAGAGATATTGTAGCTGATGTTAGATGGATCTTAGTTGAAAGCAGGGAACACCAGAGGAATGTCTATCCGTGTTTCATTGACTATGCAAAGGCATTTGACTGTGTGGATCATAACAAACTGTGGCTGACTCTGAGAAGAATGGGAATCCCAGAACACTTGATCGTGCTAATGCAACACCTATACTTGGACCAGGAGGCAGTCATCAGAACAGAGCAAGGGAAAACTGCAAATTGGAAAGGGCGTACGCCAGGGATACATCCTATCTCCATACCTTTTCAACCTATATGCAGAAGAGATTATCCTAGAGGCTGGGCTCTATGAGGAGAAATTTGGGATCAAGATTGGTGGACGATTTATCAACAATCTGCGTTATGCAGATGACACAACCCTGCTTTTTGAAACTGAAGAGGACCTGAAGCACCTGCTGAAGAGGGTCAAGGACTGCAGCCTACAATATGGATTGAGACTCAATATCAAGAAGACAAAGATTCTCACCACTGGACCAATTGGCAGCATCAGGATGGATGGTGAAGAGATTGAGATTGTACACAGCCTTAGTTTTCTTGGCTCCACAGTCAACAGTCTTGGCACCAGCAGCCATTAAATTAAAAGGCACATTGCCATGGGAAAGTCTGCTGTTAGGGACCTCTCCAAAGTACTGGAGAGCAATCGTGTATCTCTGGAGACTAAGGTGTGTTTGATGCAGGCCATGGTCTTCATAATCACTTGTTATGCATCAGAGAGTTGGACAATGACCAACGAGTATAGAAGGAGAATTGATGATGCCTTTGAGCTGTGGTGCTGGAGAAGAGTATTGAGAATACAATGGACTGCTAGGAAAACAAATAGATTCGTCCTGGAAAGGGTTAAACCGGGTGGCTCCTTGGAGGCAAGGATTCTGAGGCTCCGTCTAACATACCTTGGACATGTTGTGAGAAGAGACCAGTCCTTGGAAAAGGACATCATGCTTGGGAGGGTGGAGGGACAGCGCAGGAGAGGAAGGCCCTCTATGAGATAGATTGATTCAGTGACTGGTATAATTGGAATGGGAGTGTCAGAGACAGTGTGATTGGCACAGGACAGAGCAGAGTTTAGGGCTGTTGTACATAGGGTCGTTATGAGTCACAAGCGACTTGACGGCACATAACAACAGCAACAGCTAGGCAAGGCTAGTCTTTGAAAAAGGATATCATGCTTGGAAAGGTGGAGGACTACTAAAAGAGAGAAAGATATGAAATAAGATGGATAGACACAGTCTTCTTCTAAGCCAAACATGATTAAAAATATATATCTATAGATGTTTTCATAAATATTTCCTGAATGCTCTCAGTATTCTGATGGATGTGCTGATAGGACTTCAGGATGGTAACCAAAAGGTCAGCAATTGAGTTGGGAAAGTCTGATGTCAGGAACTTCTCCAAAGCACTAAAACACAATGATGTAAACTTAAGGACTATGGTGCACCTGATTCAAATCATGGTCTTTTCAGTCACTTGTTATCCTTTTGAGAGCCAGACAATGAATAGGGATAACATAAGAATTGTTGCTTTTGAATCGTGGTCTTGGAGAAGAGTCTTCACTATTTAATGGGCTGCCAAAAGAACAAACAGGTGTGTCTTGGAAAAAGTGCAGCCAGAGTGTTCCTTGGATTCAAAGGTGGTGAAACTTTGTCTTTAATACTTTGTGCATGTTTCTAGGAAAGACTTTTCCTTGGAAAGGAACAGTATGTTTAGAAAGGGGAGAGATGGCAAAAAAATAGAAAAAAGAGAAAGACTCTCAATGAAATATATAGACACAGTGACTACAGCAATGGACTCAAGTGTGTCAGAAATTATAAGGATGGCACAGGACAGGACAGAGTTTAGGTTAGATGTTCATAGCATCAACGACATCTAACAATAACAATTATGGGGGGAAAAATATGACTGTCTGTGTCAGTAAAGATCACAGCTTTGGAAGCCCTAGAAAGAATTGCTATTCAGTCTTTCAGGGTCATTATAAGTCAGAATCCACTCAAAGGCAGTACCTTTGTTTGTTTTGGGTTTTCTTTTTTCTGTTTGTTTTGTTTTTTGTTTCTTCGGTAGAAGTAGAGCGGATCTGAGGAGGTTTAAGGAATTTCAAAATATGAAATAGGAAGGTAGAAATTGAATTAATTAAGACTCTTAAAGAAATAGAAAATTCTAAAGTAGTATCTAAGATGTCCTGGTTAATTTACATTTTTTAAGGCTTTATAAATGAGGGAAGGATTATTGCAAGTCTAAATGTTTAAAGGCTCTAAGTAATACATAGACAACACAGGAGTATATCAAACCGGAAAAATGACATTGTAAACAGGAAATAGTCTCTTGTAAACTCCAAAGGATCATTGTTAAGGGTTGTCCAATCTACTCGATCAGAATTCTAGATTTTGGTGTGAAATTTCTATTCTATAGAAAATATTTTATTGTTCATGCAAAATTTCTGTGCATCATTTCAATATTATTGGCCTCAGTTCCCACTCTAAGTTCCTTGGATTTCCTAGAATTGCTAATTCTTGTACTGATTTTCTTCCCTTAGTGTTATAAAGCACCCAGAGACCACACTCTCTTTAATTCCCAGGGACTCGGGATTGAATATTGTATGTACCTGGTTGACATCTACCTGACACCAACTCATGACGGTCATATGTAGCAGAGTAAACCTGTGTTCATAATTTTCAATGGCTGATTTTTATTACAATTAGATAAGTAGGATTTTCTTCTTAGGTGCCTCTAAGTAGACTTGAAACTCCAACCACTTGGCTATTGGTCAAAATGTTGACTCATTTGCACTGTGCAGAGACTTTCATGAACTTGTAGTTAGTCAGAAAATCTCACCTTAAGGGATCCACCAACTTTCTTAATTAATAGCTTTACACTTTCATGAGTCACAAAACAAGAAGTAACATTACCTTATCTAAGTCGGAAAGTGTTTATGGAATAATATCTGTGTCACATATAAAGCAAATTTCGGGATGGGAAATGTGAACACATGTGGGAAATGTGTTGTGGTTCTATATTAAAAGAGCTCACAAGTCATAGAATCTTTATGGCATTAAAACACAAACAGTATCTTTATCTCTCAAATACATATGTTGTTGTTGTTGTGAAGTGCCATCGAGTCGTGGGTGACTCATAGCAACCCTATGAATGAAAGTCCTTGACATTGGCATGACTTTCATCCTTTCTCCATGTTCGTAGGGTTTCCTGAAGCAAGCTATTTACGGAAGTGGATACCACTCCTGCTTCCAAGCTTGTTTTAGCTGGGCAGTGCCACCAAACACTGTCCACCACAGATACATACACAAATGCTAAAAAAAAAAGAAAGAAAAGAAAAAAGCTGGATTAAAATGTATTTTTGCTGATTTAGCAAAAATTATGACAATTCTTTAAAAAAAGAATATTTTTCTTTTCTCCTTAGTTGCTTTATTTTCTGATTGCATTCTATTCTATTTTGTACATGAAAAATGTAAAAATTGAAATTTTTTACTGGAAGATTGAAGAGAAACATAAGGTCTGGGAAAAATAAAGCCAAATAACAGCTTTATCTGTATACATAGAGATTTACTAGTTTTTGTTGCATTTTTTTTAAAAACCATTTTACCATAATTTGGATAAAAGTTTACAAATAATATTGGTTGTTCACACAATCATTCAGACACATTTTTATAACATTTTTTGAAGATTAAAAGAAAAATGTGACTGAGTCACTTATATGTTGAATTTTTTAATTATTACAGGTGAGATTCAGCTTTAAGTAAGTACCTTTCTCTGAATCGTTAGGTCTGTTCAATCATGTTTTTCTTAATACATCTCCAGAACAAATTATAGGGAAATGGCTGAAATGAAATGACTAACAAATAAGATCAGAACTGTTAGAAATAAAAACCAAAGTTCAAGTATAAGGAAGGCGATAAGTCTTTAAATTTGAAAATTCCACTGATGGTTCTGCTGAAGAAGAATTTGCTTAGAAGGTCCTGTATGCCAGCAAGTACTTTCTGAAGCACAAATGACAATAAGCCAGTTCAATGTTGAAGTCAGGAAGTAGACATTTTCCTATGGTTAGGGATATCTGTTTTATCTTTAGTAGAGGCCTTACAGGAGAAAATCCTAAAGAGTTTCAAGGTTCATTGTTTGGTAATATACTATTATTACAAACATAAGCACATAAGGCATTGTTGGGTTTGGATTCATGCTTTTTAAGGACTCCAGCAGTAGAGTAAAAAGGCTACAGGTTATTAAAGAATCATTCATCAACTTTGTATTCACCTTTCCCATGAAAGGAAATTTTAAGAATATCATTAAAAAATGCAAATTATATAAAGCTTTCAAAAGAGTGAAAAGAATCAACCGAATGGAGCCATTTCAAAGACATTTCTCATTTAGTAAGAGATTTTTCGATTATTTGATTCAATAGAACCAATTGTGTTAGAATAACAATTATGAAATGTATGAAAGATAGGGGGGGGGAATTACCTAGGCATATAGACACTGCATTTACTAATTCTCTTTTAATGTTAGAAATAAAAGATTTCACAGCATGGCTCAAGTAGTGAAAGAGTTCTTATACATCAATGGGGAGCAGAGGCAGAAAGAGGAAAAGGAGGAGATCGAAGCATCCTTCCTGGTGCTTTTCCTCACCAGGGAGGTCGTGCTGTGGCAGAGTTGGCTGGAGACACACTGGCCATGCAGAGGAGGAGGAAAGCAAAGCCACTCTCAGATTAAAGTGCTCCGGGTCAAATGATTAACCCGGCTGACAGTTTACAGGATATCCTCTGTGTGCCTACATAGTTCCAGTCTCCAGGCTTTCTTAAGCTCAAAAGTCTCAGACAGTTTCTGAAGAAATTTCGAAAGCTCTATAGTTTACACAAGTTTTGTTTGGCCTGAGTAGTTTCCCTCTTTTCTATCATTTGTCTACAGTAATAGATGGAAGGAACTGGAGACTTGAATTCCTTCTTACTCAGTTCCTCCTGCAGATGGGGTCAGGGTAAGAAGAGGACTCAATGACTTAAATATATATATATATATATACTCAATTGTCTGGAAACTCAACTCAAAGCAGAAGCAACACATTTCTAAATGAAGATGATAAAAATGCAGGAAAATTACACACATTTTCACATTATAATCCACAAATGTCCATTACCAAATTTTTCTTCAGAAAGTTTTATTGTGATCATATAAGAGTATTGAATTTATGCTGCTTTTTAAAAAAAAATCCTAATTTCGAACAATGTTTGTCCTTTGGCATGAAAATAAATGCAATCTGACAAAAACATTAATCAGCTCATTATAAAACATCAGCAACGGGCTCAAGGATGTCAGAGATGATGAGGAAGGGACTGGATAGGACAGAATTCAAATCTGCTGTTTGTAAGGTCACTTTGAGTTGTTCTCACGTTGATGCATCTGAGAACAACAACAACAGTTGGTGGCTTAGGGGGTAAAGAATTGTGCTGCCAATTCAAAAGTACGTAGTTTGAATCCACGAGGTGCTCTGTGAGAGAAAGGTGAGCAATCTCTTCCTTAATGATTTACAGCTTCTCAAATCCACCAGAGGATCAGTTATGAGTCGGTTGACTTGATAGCAATGAATGAACTTACTTAGATTACTGGCAGGCACAGAGAACTCCCTAAAACAATGGTCACCTTAGTGTGCACAAGGCTCCTGTGAACACACTAGAAAAATGCTGAGTATAGAGCTCAACCATGGAAATTCTGATTTAAGATGTTTGGAGTGCAGCTCAGAATTGACTTTAGCACTGAAGCCAATTAATTGCAATGCAGTTTGTTCTATGAATTTTCAAAAACTGCAGGTAAAGCATACATTTTTGAGGAAAAATAAGAATTAGAGCCCAATCAATGTCTAGCCATGAAGTCATATATACATGATCCAAAATTTCTATTGCTTTGCAGATAAATCCTCACAGTGCAACTCTAACGTGGACAGTGTATACCAATAAATATTCTATAGACAAGTTCTCAGAGTCACTTACTGATCTATTTCTGAACAGTTGTTGCCACTAGAATCTCCAGTTTGTTTATCTAGTATTCTCTTTGGATTTGCATTTTCAGTGTTACAAAACATACTACACTCTATGATAACAGATTCTGTGAAATATTATATGATATTTCTTATAATATACTGTATAGACACACATAAAATATGCCAAATATCTTAAATGTTAATATAAATTGGAATTATTAATAGTGTCCAGACAGTTGTCTGGACTTGCTGCTCTGGTTGCATTTTTCACTGCTCACTCTTCACGTTACCAAAGTCTGCATTTCGCCTTCCGTCACGTCATTAAACCTGCTCTCAACAAGGTCACTCCATATTTCCTTGTTGCAAAATTCAAGACAGTATTTGAGTCACAATTATAGATTAAACACATCTTTGTAACTCCCAGTCTCAGAATTCCTCAAATGACAGAAAGACTTAAGAAGAATCTAGAATTTTACTAAGAAATAAGAAAAGGATGAAAACAATAAAGCTGAGAATTTAAAGAATTCTTGAGAAATTAAAACAGAATTAGTAGGAGTGAGGGAAATTAAGAATTGAGAACCAGGAACCAAAACACACAGAGAAGAAAACTACCAGAGGTTTTAATGATACATGAAAGCAAAGCAAAGTAAATGTTATTTATAACAGCTTTACTTCCGTTGTTCCTCTGGCCTAGCCCATTAAGAAGAATAGCAATGTTTTTATTTGGTGAATAATTCAGAATCATTGTCTTTAAAAATGTAGTAAGCTTCTTAAAGAAAACTTTTAAGAATGTTAAGGTTAAAGAAAACAAGAGAAGTTTGAGGTGATAACTCTCATAACATACTGGACGCCATGCTTTCTTGTGAGCAATTTACTGACAAAGCCGATGCATAGAGGGTTGCAATATATAAATTCAGTACTTGAAGAGATCTGTATTTTTAGCCAATTATTCAATTTGGTATCTCAGAACACAGAAGGGATAAAACAGAAGTGGATGGCCCAGGAAGGAATTACACAAAATTCTCAACTGCACAGACTTTTCCACTTTGAATAGTGTGTGAGGAAGAGTTTCTGGATAATGCAGAGAGTTAAGCATTTAACAATTACTTGAAGGTTGTCAGTTCAAACCCACATTAGAAGACAAGCCTGTCAGTTCAAACAACTTGAGGCAATAAATTAGATCCATGTTTCCATAGCCTTCAAAACAGTATGGAGCAGTTCTACTCTGCATAGATGAAGTCATTATGAGTTGAAATAAACACAAAACCAACCAACAATAACAAGTATGTAAGGTACTATTCACTATTCAGTTTATTTATATTAACATTTACTGTTCCTTTGCAATGATACAATTATACACCCAGTACAGCTATGAAAATCCATGCACACTACATGAAAATTAGATATTATTATAATATAGTTATAAAGAAAAAATAAAACCACCCTAGGAAAGAGAAATGCCAAGATTAACAAAATATATTTGATGGGTGGATGGAATGATTGGTAAAGGAAATGGGAAATATCTGGTATGAAAAATAATTTATATGAACTTTATATGCAAACCAGTATAAAACTAATTTGAGGGGGACA
>NW_006399938.1:1447613-1448934 GCF_000299155.1 Elephantulus edwardii | reverse complement strand
AATTAAAACACGAATTGCATTGGGAAAGTCTGTAGTCAGAGACCTCTCCAAAGTACTGAAGAGCAATGATGTCAATCTGGAGACTAAGGTGCGCTTGATACAGGCCATGGTGTTTGCAATTACTTGGTATACATCAGAGAGCTGGACAATGACTAGGGATGATAGAAGGAAAGTTGATGCCTTTGAGCTTTGGTGCTGAAGAAGAGTATTGAGTATACCATGGACTGCCAGAAGAACAAACAAGTTTGTCCTGGAGAGGATGAAGCTGGGCTACTTCTTGGAGGCAAAGATTCTGAAGCTTCGCCTGACATACTTTGGATATGTTGCAAGGCAGGATCAGCCCAGAAGAGGGAGGTCATGCTTGGGAGGGTGGAGGACAGCAAAGGAGAGGAAGACCCTCAATGAGATTAATTGACTCACCATAGTAAAATTACAAAATTCAACAGATGGACCGAGTTCTAAAATGTACATTTCTGGAAGATGAAGGTGAATGTACATTTCTGAAAGATGAAGTCAAGAAAATATTTTAAAACATGCAGCAAAAAGCAAAAGAAGAAAACTGTAAAACTGAGATAATTAAAACTAAATATTTAAGCCAAAAAAGAAGCTACATAAGTCAAGAAATTTTACTTTCTCTAGGTGCTTATTTTCTTAAAATTAATCTAAAATTTAGTGCAATTTCAGTAAATATCCTGGTACATATCTATGCAAAGCATCAGAAGATTGTGATAGAATCCATATGGAAGAATAAAAAGCTAAGATAGCTAAGATAATTCTGTACAATAATTTACCTATCAGATATAAAGACTTACTGAGTAACTGAGAAAATGTGGTATTAGTGCAGAAGTGGGCAGGCAGTGAAACTGTTTGGAAAACAAAAACATGGAAATTTGGTATACTCAAATTCATTGTTTTAGTGGAAACTGTGTAGCTGAACTTCTCTTGGGTTTTCAAAGCTGTAGAACACACATGAAGAGATTGTCCATGATTATGCTGAGTGAAATATCTCAGTCACAAAAGGACAAATACTGCATGGTGCCACTTTTGTAAAATGAGGCTGACATCTGGGTTGGAGTAAGACTGAGAAAAATTGGGTAAACTGTGTATACTGCATTGAAAGAGATGAGGGAAAGAATAATTTAAAAGTGATGTATGATAAGGTATTATGGTTATCACAAGAGTCCACAATTATGGTTGCATAGTGGAGTGTATTGAATGGTATTCACTGGACTTCCTTGTATGCGTATAGGTATTATCCTGTCACTGACAATATTGTACTTCAAGACAGATCTAGCAATGACTTTTTTAACTATGAAAGCAA
>NW_006399938.1:1422345-1445125 GCF_000299155.1 Elephantulus edwardii | reverse complement strand
GGAGTTTAGGACTGTTGTACATAGGGTCGCTATGAGTCGCAGGTGACTTGACAGCACATAACAACAACAACAACAACAACAACAACGGAGTGTACTTGGGGGAGTGGGAGCGGTGCGGGGAGATTGTATATCAAAGGAAGATTTTTTTCTTTTACTTTTCAAAGAGAGGAGCGAACTGAGGTGGGGGGGAAGGGGGGAGGGCTGGGCAGGGAGAAAATTGCAACAATGAATGAATGGAAATCCAAAATCTCTGTAAATGTTCGTTAAAATTATTAGAATAAAATCTAAACCCCCCAAAAACCTAAAAAAAGTGTATTCTAAAAAAAAAAAAAAAAGAGATTGTCCATGTTTATTCCAAGAAGCAGCTGTTAAGAAATGTTGGTTTCTTTCATGGACTCAACTTATAGCACCCCCTCATTAGCTTTCCAAGGTCTTAAATGAGATTGAACAACCACTGGTCTATTATTTATCAAGCACTTTATACACTATGACAGTTTGTTGTTGCTTTCGCCATTGAGTTGACTACAACTCATAGCAACTGTATGAGGAATGGATCTGAATATTACCCTATCCTGTACCATCCTCATGATATCTGCTATTGTTGTTATGTGACATTGACTTATCTGTGACTTATAGCAATCAAATGTTCAATAGCTCTGAACTCTGCCCTATCCTGAGCCAGTTTCACTGACTCCCACACACTTAACCCCATTGCTCCTGTTGTTATGTCACTCCGTCTCATTCAGAGTCTTCCATTCCTGAATGATGTCCTTCTCCAAGGATTGGTCTCTTCTGGTCACATGCTTAACTTATGTAAGACAGAGCTTCTTCATCCTCGCAAATCAAGGATAAACTTGATTTCACCCTCTCCAAGACCGACCTATTTATTCTCCTGGCAGATCATGATATGTTCAATAGTCTTCACCAGAACCACAACTCAAAGACATCAATTCTTCTGTCATCCTTAGTCATTGTCCAGCTTTCTTATGCATAGCAATTAATTTTGAAGACCATGGCCTGTGTCAAGCACACTTCACTCTGTAGACCTACATTATTTTTTCTTAGTACTTTGGAGAGATTCCAGACAGAAGACTTCCCCAATGCAATTCATCTTTTGATTTCCTGACTACTGATGCCAAGAGTGTTGATTGTGGAGCTGAGAAAACTGAAATTGTTAACAATCTCAATCTCTTCTCCAGCGCATTGTTGCAGTCACTGTGTTAATCCATCTTTATAGGATCTAGTTATCATTTTCTGACTATCCATCTTTCCAAGCATGTCTTTTGCCAAACACGGACTCCTCTCTTCAGACCTGTCCAAAGTATGTGAGATGAAGTTTCACCATCCTTATCTCTAAGGAGCATTTTGTTTGCATTTTCCCCATTATAGAATTGTTCTTTTGATAGTCAACGGTATACTACTAGGGATCTTTTTTACAAAGCAATAATCTAAATAGTGATATGGAACGTCTTATAGATATGGTTGACATCCACAGTGAATTCACTTCAAGTAAAGATTGTTCTCAAATAGCACAGGTAACATATCTATTGAGGTGGTTGTTGTTGTTGTTGTGTATTGTTGAGTTAGAACCAACCCATAGCTGACTCTCCAGTGAGTTTTCAGAGGCAGGTAATTGCATGGGAGATTGCCCATCCTTTTCCCACAGAGCACCGGATGGCCTCGAACTGCATATCTTAACTATTGCAGCACAGCTTCTTGCCACTGGGCCACCAGTGTTCCTTAGCACATCAAGTAGCACATCTAATCAGTTTAAAGGCTTTAGAGCAGAAACAGGTTTCTCAGAGAAGAAGAAATTTTGCCTCAAGACTAAGATCAATTCCTGCTGGCCTACCCTTCAAATTTTGGATTTGTCATCCTCCAGACCCACGTGAGATAATGCTTTAAAAGAAATCTCACCTACAGTTATCTATAACTAATTCTACTTCTCTGAAAAACATTGGCTGATAGTGTAGCTTGGGCATTGGAATTTTGTTTGCAACAAAACAATGTTGCTTGTCTTATAATACGACATCATTTTTCCCATATCAATTTTAGATTGATTAAAAATGTAAATATGAACCAAACCAACAAAAACTCACTGTCATTTAATGGATTTAAACTCATAGAAATTCTCCATTGAGTTTCATAGGCTGTAAATTTTAACAAGAGAAGACTGTCTATCTTTCTCCCTTGGAGCAATTGGTGGATTTGAACAATTAGAGACAACCTTATGATTAGCAGAGCAATATGCTATAGGCTTCAGAACCTAAGCTTCCTTAAATGTGCGTAACAGATCGTTTTTAGTTTTGGCAGATGCAATATTGGCAGATCTCCAGGACACAGTAAAGTTGGCCTATCTTAGACAAGCTTTGACCAAACAATTTCATTTCTAGGCATGAATCTTATAAGAATATACACAGAAAAAGAAAAAAGTTCTTTTACAACTTTTTTGTAATGTATTTTTTTGTAAAAAAATGTAAATGTCAATAATTTGAAGCTAAAATAAATAAATGGAGCTAGAAACATAAATAAAAAACATAATTCAATTACATTCATATAAATGTTTTAAACAGTTAGTGAAAAAAACCCCACAGATTGAAAAAAAACCCCACAGATTGAGTAATAAATGTTGTATAAGTGATATAAAGTTTCCAAACATTCTCCATTTCATATTTTTATGAAAAAATATTAGTATAATTTTAAAAAAATGTTACCTAGAACAGAGGTAAATTAGCTTCATGAAGTAGTCTTATAAAAGAGAGTGAGAGGTGAGTGGAATCAGGAAGATAAATATAGTACCTTCAATGAAATCTGAAATGTTTCATTCTGTTTGTATGATTTGATTGTATCTGTAACATAATAGTTATTAGTCATATTATTCCCTGTCCTTTTCTATATGCTTGTAATATTCAATGTGAAACAGATACTATTTATTAAACTAAATATGTTTCTCATAGTAGACAGAACAGCTTCTCTAGCACCTGGGAATGTCTCCGCAGGAAATGTCTGTTAGTAATTGCTCACACAGATTCTTTAATATGCTGTGAATGAGAATAGAACCTCCTGTAATCATTATGAGTAAGTGCTTAATATTCCAAGTCCCTCCTGGGAATGACAAAGGAAATTCAATGGGAAAGCCTCATCCAACTGGCAGGTCCCAGGTCTCTGAGGCAATCTTTTGTAATGGAAGAGCAATTCTCACACTCTCAGAAAGGATTTTGACCATCTTTGGTCCTTTCTTTTTAAAAAATTAGTGGACTAATACTTAAAAGCTTACTCTACAAACCAGAGATAACATATCAGGAGTGACAGTTCCCCAGCATTTTCATTTCTAAGTTGTACACATGTATTTGTCAATAACAAAAATATAATAAATTCGTTAACAGTACAAATTGAACTGAGAACATACAGATGAAAAGTAAGCACTATGAGTGGAAATCTTAAAACCAGAATATTCTCAGATAGTTCCATATTAAAACATTTTATACTTTTAAATCTATTTATAGTGTTGAGGTTTTATGTAACCACAGTAAAGGAATTCCAACAGCATAAGACTCACTCATCTTTAACACTGTCTTTCCTAATTATGGAAGGACTCTGTTCTTGAAAAAAAAAAAGGGTATCATTGTGAGTCCCAGATAAAGTTAAGTGTGAAGATTAATGTGTAAGTGCTGTCAAGTCGCAGGCAACTCATAGCGACCCTATGAATGAAAGTCCTGGACATCTCCTGTATAACTTTTGTCCTCTTTCCAGGTTCATAGGGTTTCCAGAGCCAAGCTATTATGGAAGTGGATGCCACTCCTGCTTCCAAGTTTGTTTTAATCAGGGAGCTCCACTAAACACTGTCCACCATGGGTAACCATTCCCGCATTTGACACACCAGTGTCACAACGTTCAGCTTCACAGCAACCACGAATTACCTCTGTACAGCAAGTGGACATATCAGGGTTTCACGACCTAGAAGAATAAGTGTGAAGATTAGAGATACAAATTTTGTATTCACTGGAATTTGAAATAACATTTTGTTCTCTTTATGTGTAAACCACAACTCTTAACTTTTATGTGTTGTTATTGTTATTAGGTCCCACTGAGTTGACTCTAAATCATAGTGGCCCAGAATGCAATATATTAAGGCCTTGTCCAACCTTGCTTCATCCTCACAGTCTTCACTGTGCTTAAACTTATTGTTGCAATCCCTCTCACTAAAGGTCCCCTCTTCTTAACTGACCCTTTATTTTCCAAAGTGTCATTTCCTTTCTTTTCTCAGTACTGGCCCCTTCTGACAATACGCTCAAAGTAGTAAAACCAAGTCTCATCAACCTCGTCTATAAGCAACATTCAAATTGCACATCTTCCAATAGAGATTTATCTGTTCTTTTGGCTGTCCATAATGTATTTCTATAGTCTTTGTCAACACTATGATCCAATGTAATCAATTCTTCTTATTAAATCTTTGCGGAGGTGGGAGGGGAGAAAAAAAATTAAAAAAAAATCTTTGCTTATTGCCCAACTTTTCATTTATGAAAACAATTGAAAATACTATGGTATACAAACTATACTATTTTATGATACAAACACTGTCCACCAAGGGCAGTCGTTATGCCATTTGACCCCCAATGACACAAGGTTCAGCTTCACAGTAAACCCACTGATTTACGAATTTATTGCTCCTGTGCACTGCATAGTATTCCATCTTGTGAATATACTGTAATTTCTCAATTTCTGGTTGGATATTTGGGCTCTTTCCGTTACTATGGTCTGGACAAGGCACACCTTAGTCTGTAATCCTTGCTCTTTTACAATTTAAAGGTCTCCTAGACAGTGAATTTGATCAATGCAATCCATCTTCTTTTTTTATTTTTTTTTAAATTTTATACTGGTTTACTTACATAGTTCATATATATATTATTTTTCTCATCAGATCTTTCCCATTTCCTTTACCCACCCTTCCCTCCAACAATCAAACTGTGACATCCTATGATTAATGTTCTTACAAAAGTTATAATGCTGCTACGAACATCAGTGTACAAGTCTCCATTTGTGTCTTAGTTCTCACTTGCTTGGTTATATTCCAAGCAGTGGAATAGCTGGGTCATAAGTAATTTCTATATTCAGTTTTCTAAGGAAATGCCAAACTGCTGTCCAGAGTGGTTGTACCATTTTACAATACCACCAACAATGTATAAGAGTTACGAATCTTGCCACAACCTCTCCAACTTGCTGTACTGTTAAAGTTTGCCACTGCTACTGGAGTGAGGTGGTATCTCATTGGGGTTTTGATTTGCATCTCTCTCAGGAATTTTGAGCATTTCTTCATGTGTCTGTTGGCCATCCAAGTATCTTCCTCTGTCAAAAGTCTTCCCATGCCTTTTGTCCATTTTTGGATCAGTTTATCAGTCTTTTTCTTGTTGAGGCCCTGTAGAATCAGTAAACATTTGGTATGCGGTCCTTATCTGACATGGTATTGCCAAATGTTTTTCCCAGGTATTCTTTTAACTTTGTTGGAAAAGGTATTTGATGTGCATAGGGATTTAATCTTTCTAGAAGGTCCCATTCATCAATTGTATTCTTTCCAGATTGTGCATTTCTGGCTGTATTTGGCAGTCTTGTTTTGCCACAGACTAGGCCATCTATGCTTGATTCCAGTTTGTCTCTTATAAACTTTATGGGTTTTCTGCTTATTCCTAGGTCTCTGATCAAACTGGAGTTGATTTTTGTACATAGTGTGAGGTGTGGATCCTGTTTCAGCTTTCTGCAGAAATCAGGCCAGTTATGCCAGCACCATTTGCTAAAGAGGTTTTCATTTTCCCATTTGACAGGTTTTATCTCCTTGTTGAATATGACCATAGTTAGCTGGGTTCTTTCCTGGGTTCTTAATTCTGTTCCTAAGGTCTGTGTTTCTGTCATTGTACCAATACCGTGCTGTTTGGGTTTCTACTTCTTTGTAGTAGGTTTTGATATCAGGGAGTGCTATGTCTCTTACTTCATTTTTGCTTTTCAGAAGTGCTTTATTCTTTTGGGGTTTCTTTCCTCTCCAAATAAACTGGACAATTCTATTCAATACTGTATTTATTGGAAGTGCTTTCTAAGACAATATGAAAAGTGAAGGAAATAAAAGGCATCTATATTGGAAAAAAGATGGCTAAACTATTGCTATATGCAGATGATATGATAGTGTATGCAGAAAACCACAAACAATCAACAAAAAAACTTAGAGCTAGTTAGACGAGTTTAGGAGAGTGGCTGGATACAAAATCAGTATCCAAAAATCAGAAGGATTCCTTTACAGTAACAGAGAACTCAATGTAATTCCAATACAGGTATCAAATTCATTTTTCAAAGAGATAGAAAGGCAATATATCTTTTAATGCATTTGCTGTTACTTCTCTGGATGTTAATTGTGAATCCAAGTAACACGAAATCCTGGACAACATTAATTTTTCTCCACTCACCCTGATATTACACATTGAATAGTGAGGATTTTTCTTGAGGCTGAAGTGCAATCCATACTAGGCATTTTCTTGGATATTTTTCAGTAAAAGTTTGAAGTTTGCTTTCAATAAGCAAAGTTATTTTGCCTGCATAAAGCAAGTTGTTGATAAATTCTTCTTCTAATCTTGATGTTATATTCTTCATCATATCTTCTAGATTATTATTATCTTCTGGATTATTTGTTCAGCATACATCCTGAATAGGTATGGTCAATGAATACAACTTTCTTGATTTTCAACCAAGCAGTATTCCCTCATTTTGCTTATATTACTACTTTTTTTTATATATTTTCATTGGATTGCATAAAATCTTTTATCTATATTGCACTTCATGCATGTACGTTGTGATTTATACAATCTTTCCTCTATATTTTTGTTCATATAATTTGTGTTTTATACATTCATATGCATTTTATTTTATGTAATTAGTTGCTGTTTATATATGCCTATTATTACCCCATCAATTTAAGTTCTTATTGAATCTTTCCTACTCCTTTACCCCTCCATCCATCCACTAAAGTTTCCTATCCTATTGACTTCCCCATTATCTTTCCTCTCTCCCTTTCCCTTTCCCTTTCCCCTTTTGAACATTTATACACATCTTATTCAATTATCCTTTTATATTCACAATAATGATCTTATGTAGTATTTGTCCTTATGAAACTGAGTTATTTCACTCAGCATAACGCTCTCTAGATTCTAGACAGTATTTTATGAAATCATTGTTCCTTAGTGCTGTGTAGTATCCCATTGTGTGACTACACAACAATTGTTCAATCAATTTATTGTTGATGGGCATTTGGGCTGTTCTCACTTTCTTACTATTATGAATAATGTTATTATGAATATAGGTGTACAGATATCCATCCATGGCTCAATTCTGATTTCCTTGGGGTGTATTCATGGCAGTAGAAAAGCTGGGTCATAGGGGATTGCTACCTTCATTTTTTGAGGAAATGACAAACTACCTTCCCGAGTGGTTGAGTTCTTTTATAGTGCCAACAGCAGTGTTTAAGAGTCTCAGTATCTTCCCATCTTCTTCAATATTACTGTTTGCTGTTCTGTTAAACTTTGCTACTGCTACTGGGGTGACATAGCATCTTCTTGTTGTTTTGATTTGCATCTCTGATTGTCAGTGATTTTGAACATTTCTTCATGTGTATGTTGGTAATCTGAATGTCTTCTTTGTCCTTTCCATATCTTTTTCCTCATTTTGTTATTGGGTTATCAGTCTTTTTTCTTGTAGAGGTCCTGTAGCATTCTGAAAACTTTAATCAACACTGTGAAAATTGCAATTTCACCAAATGCAACCTACATGTTAAACACAATTTCAATACAGATACCAAACTCATTCTTCAAAAGTGATAGAATAGGCTGTTGGGAGGTTTATTTGAAAAGGAAAGATACTCCCAATAAGCAAAGCTCTTCTGCAAATAGGAAGTGGGAAGCATAGCACTTTCTACACTCAAAACCTACTACATAACAATTGTAGCCCAAACAGCATGGTATTGAAACAATGACAGACATATACACCAGTGGAATAGAATTGAGAACCTAGAAATCAATTCATCTACCTATGATAGAAGGTAAATTACTATTTGACAAGAAAATAAAATCAAATGGGGAAATTACAGCTTCTTCAACAAACAGTGCTGGCAAAACTGGATATCTACCTACAAAACCCTGAAACAGTATCCACATCTCACACTATACATAAAAAGCAACGCAAGGTAAATGAGAGATCTAAGGATAAAATAAACATAGAAGCCCTGGCCCGGGGAACAAATAGGCTTGCAAATGTAGCCAGAAATGCACAACCGGGAAATGGTGAAATCGACAATGGGACCTAAAAATGAAGTCCCTGAGCGCATCATAAACTTTTCCCACGGAGGAGAAAAGAATAACCACAGGCTGAGAATTAACAACTTTTTATTCTTGTTCAGGTACCTCCTAAGTACTTTCAAATACATGATGTCATTAAATTATTAAAATAGGTCAATGTAATTAATGATATGGGGGAAAAGACCCCAATAAAATTTGGTGGACAGAATAGGGGGGCTCTAAGGTAAGACCTAAAAAGAAAAGAAATAGAACCTGAGGTGTTTTCCATGTACATACATAAGCTTCAGGTAAAAATCTGAAGCACTGTCATTTCATTCTACGCACTTTCTCAGAAAAATAACCTGCTATATTTCCTTTAAACAATCAATTTTTTAAAAAATTTAGATCAAGTGTTAATTATTCATACAATATACTAGGAAACAGTTTCATAAGTTTAACCCAGTTCTTGAGTAAAAGAATCCACAGGCTGCCCTGTTAACAAGAGTTTATAGCTACTTACAGTACAATAGAAAGAAAGATATCTCAATTCTTGCCCTCAGGTCCTGCAGAACAATGCCTCCCTGTAGAGAGTCAGTGTTGAGCTGGCTACATCAGGATCCTCTATAGTTCTTGTTAAAATAGAAAAATGAATGGGTTTCATCATTTGGACTTCTGACCAGTGAGTCTGAAGTGGTATCTGAAAATAAGACTTTTAAAATTGAAGTTGTATGGATAATTCGTACAAAGAACTAGCTTTGGGAAATCAGAGAAGGAAAAGATAAGAGCATTACTGTTGCCAAGTACCTTTACATTAGTTCCAGTTCACAGCAGTCTGAACAACAGAATGAAACTGTGTCCAATCCTGTACCATCCTCTAAATCTCTGCTGTGTTAAATCTCATTGTTGCAGTGGTCATGTCAATCAAGCTCTTTGAGGGTCTTCTCTTATACTTACTTCTACTTTTGCAATTGTGATGTCTTTTCAAAGGACTACTTCATCCTGATAAAATGCCCAAAGAATGTTGATGTTGCTGATGTTAGGTGCTGTTGAGTCAAGTATGACTCATAAAGACCCTATGAACAACAGATTTGAACCCCGTCCGATCCTGTGCCATCCTTACACTTCCTGACACCCTGCCCATTGCGGTAATCACCATGTCAGTCCACCTGGTTGAGGGCCACCCTCTCCTTTGCCAATCTTTCTCCTTTCCAAGCATTACATCCCTCTCCAAGGAATATTGCCTCCTGGAAACATGCCCTAAGTGTTTGTGTGATTAAGTCTCATCATCCTTGTTTCTAAGGAATCATTGAAAATACTATGGTTTTGTTGAGGGCATTTAAAGTAGTATTCTTGCAGTTTAGTTCTTTGAAGAAATCCTTGGCAACAGATTTGCTCAATACAATATGTTGTTTGATTTATTGATGCCTGTTTCTGTAAGTGTTAACTGTAGATTCAAGTAAAATTAAATCCTTACAACATCAATCCTTTCTCCATTTATCCATTTGTGAGATTCCTCCCCTTCATGTTGAAGTGTAATCTATACTAAAAGAGAGTCTTTGATCTTTTCTTCAGTAAGTTCTTGTAGTCCTCTTCACTTTAACAACAACAAAAAATTTTCTGCATGTTATATATAACAAGTCTTTTTTGACAATTCTTCTTCCAATCCTCAGTCACATTCTTTTTCATGTAGTCCAAATTTTCATATTATTTGCTCAGCAAACAAATTGAATAGGCATCGTAAAAATATACAACTCTGACACGCACTTTTTCCTGATTTCAAACTTTGCTTTATCCTTTTGGTCTTTTGGAAGGACTTCTTGGCACATGTATGGGTTTGGCATAAGCATAGAAAAGTGTTCTGGAATTTCCTCTACATTTCTAAGCACGATGTATTTTTCCAAGAATTAGATCCTCCTGATAATATTATTTAGCATTGTGTTGTTGTTGTTGCCTGAGATTCATAATAATCCTGTTTATAATAGCTCTAACCTCTTCTCTATCCTAAGCCATTTTCACTGACTCCTATCTGCAAACCCCAGTAATTGTGTCAGTCCATCTCATCTGGGGTCTTCCTCTCCTGTGCTGTCCCTCCACCATTCCAAGTATGATGTCCTTCTCCAAGGACTGGTCTTTCCAGGCTACATGCCCAATGTATGTGAGATTGAGCTTCAAAATTTTTTCCTCCAAGGAGCAGCCTAGTTTCACCCTTGCCAGGATAAATCTGTTTGTTCTCTTGGCAAATTTATGGTATGTTTAATACTCTTCTCCAGCACCACAATTCAAAGGCACCAGTTCTTCTTCTGTCAACCCTAGTCATGTCCCAGCTCTCTGATGCATAGCAAGTAATTGCAAAGACCATGGCCTGAATCAGGCAAACCTTAGCCTCTAGACGGATATTGTTGCTCTTTAGCACTTTGGAGAAGTCCCTAACAGTAGCTTTCCCCAGAGTAATTTGTCTTTTGATTTCTTGACTACTGGTGCCAAAAGTGTTGATTGAGGATCCAAGAAAGAAGTGATTTATCATGCTGGTATTAATTTACTACAATAGACAATTAAATGCCTCAGAGGCTTGGAGTACACAGTGAACTGAAGGAAGATTCACTTATATTTCAAATTCATTTGTAACAGATTTTTAGTAAGGGTTTTTAGAAAAATACCTTGAAAAAAATTGCTTTCACACTTTTTTTTACATTCAACACTATATCATGAGTTGTGTGCTAAAGCCACCTTGTAACAGCTTACAGTGAGACAATTGTTGGATTTCAGGAATCATACTAGTCAGTCATTAAATTTATAGTAGGTTGAAACCATTGGGGTATTTACCTCATGACAATGATGAAATCCTATAAATTTTTGTTTTCTCTTCCCTGCCAGTGCGATGGTTGTTATAAATTTATTACTTAGAGAAAAAGTGAGCTCTGGTAGCCTAGTGGCAAGAAGCTGTGCTGCATTCCCAAAGGCAGGCAGTTCAAGGATACCAGCAGCTCCATGGGAGAAGGATGGGCAATCTCTTGTTTGATTAACTGCCTCTGCACCCACTGGAGGGTCAGCTATGGGTTGATTCTGACACACAACAACAACAACAACAACAACAGCAACTTAGAAAGAAAAATTCAGTATAAATGTAATATAGAAAATTTTGTCACTTTTTAGCAATACATTCAACTTAGTCTAATATTAAAAACATTAATTATTAATTAAGTACTCACTACTACCATTCACTTAAGAAGAATTTCTTACATAACAATACAATTTTAAATCATCCTATTTTTTTTCAACTCAGTGTCTTTCTAATTTCCTTCATATGCTGAACTGGTGTTTGTAATTTTCTTAAATTATCTTTTACAATTACATTGAAAGCAGAGAATTGGAAAATAAATTATTTTCAGCTTATGCATAATAATTTTTCAACATTTATCACTACTAATTACAATATTTAGCTTTTTTCTTTTCTTTCTTTCTGCTGCATTTCTCACTCCGAGGCAACTTCTTGTTGTGAGGGGTAGATGAGACATGCCTAAGTTCTTTTTGGTTTTCAGTAAAATGTGGGGAAAGTGGATTTAAAAAGACAAGGAAGAAAAGCCTTCTAACAACACAGACACTTAAGTAGGTCTACTTCAGAAATTGCACATATGTGAAATCACAGTATGGAAATTATTTCCCACGAAATTATTGCAGTAGTCTCCTACCCTCAGATAGTCTTTATATACATCCAGGATTTTCAATGTGCTTTGTGTTGAAGATGGAACTTGTTCTGTGCCTTATTTTGAAGATAGTCTACTGATTGTTTAGCTTCTCAGTCAAAACAGATCTATCTGATCCACATCACCAAGCATCCATCTTTTCTGTTCTCTCTCCTTGAAGATGATACACTAAATCACCTTTTGTCCCCCTCCTTTGAAAGTTGCATAAAGCACTTCAGTATTAGAAGTTAGCTCAAGCCCAACTCTTTATAAATCTTGTAACTAACCTTCTAATAAATAAAGAATTACACATGCATTTAACTTCTTTTTCGCCTTTAGAAAAATAAATCACAAGTCAAATATTTAAAACCTAGGTGTTAATTTAAGTGGTTTGATTTTTCCATGAAATCTTAAAACTTCTTCAGTAACATTTTCCAGTTTTTCTCTTCTCTTTTTCCAAATTTCTACTTGTTTAAGTAGAAAAAGGAATAGGTCAATGTTAATGTAACTTCTCTGAAGTAGTGGAAAAATTATTTAATCATTCCTCCTTCTTTAAAGCAGTATATTTTCCAAATCTTTAAAGCAATATTTATTATCTTTTCACCCCACAGAATGTGATAAAAGAGTAGAGTTTGCTATTAGAAAAACACATTTTTGTATGTACAGAGAAAACATGCCTTCCAGCTACAGAGAATGGCACAGGTTATAGGAGGCACACTCATTGGTACTAGTTAAGGAATGTTTTTAGCAGTGTATTATAGACAATGAAGACAAGCTATCATATAGGTACAATGTTGCTGTTGTTGTTGATTGTCATTGAGTCAAGCACAAATCATAGCCACCCTATGAACAAACGACCTGAGGCCTTTCAATAACTAGCATCGTTTTTCCAATTCATAGAATTTCCAGAGGCATGTGGTTTAGGAAGTGGATGCCACTCCTGCTTCCAAACCTGTCTTAAACTGGGAGCTCCAGCAAACACTGTTCACCATAGGCAACCATTATGGCATTTGACACCCCAGTGGCACAGGGTTCCACATTACAGCAAACTCAGATTATCTCAGTACAGCGACTTGACAAGAGTGCTGTACAACTTAGAAGAATGTTCCTCCAAAATATAATAACATGAGGACTGAAAGCCATAGGCCCAAGGGCCCTCCAGGATGTCTTGTTAACACTAAAGAGGCTTAAATAAAAAAACCAATCAGTCTTTCCACCAGACCCTCAACTAAAACAAGAGTGTCCATCTTACATATTCCTGCCATGTCACCCAATCACCAAAACAGAGACAAGGGGCTCACCTTATAAACAAGGACCCTCCAAGATGTCTTGTTGACTATAACAAGAGGCTTAAATTAAAAAAAAAACACAAAACACAAACAAACAAACAAATAAACAATCAAGCAGACACTATACCCAACCCTCAACCAAAACAAACGTGCCCATTTACAGATTCCGGCAGTGAACAATAGACTATATAAATATATTACATAACCTTTAATATTGGCTTAGCATTGTATATTGGGAAATTTAGAGGACAGATACCTGGCCAACTGACTGGAAAAGATCCATGATTGTTTACATTTTCAATGATGATATAATAGGATGTGGAAATTATCCAACAATTTCATTAATATCAAGTGCAGGGAAATATTGCGGAAGGTCATCCCCAAACTGGTAGAACAGTTGGTTGATAAGGAACTTCCAGAAGTTCTAGTTGGATTTAGAAGAGGCTGTGACACCAAGGAATTCATTGCTCATGTCAGATAGATCCTGGCTGAAAACAGAGAGTAACAGAAGAATATCTATCTATCTGTGTACTATTTACTATGCAAAGACATTGAATTGTGTGGATTATAACTAATTATAGGGTTGCTGTGATGTTGAACTTGTGCCATTAGGGTGCCAAATGCTTTAACCGTTACCCATAGTAGACAGTGTTCAGTAGTTGTTATGTGCCGTTGAGTCTTAGACAACTCATAGCAATCCTTTGAACGAAAGACCTGAACATTTGTATAAGTTTCATTGTTTCTCCACATTCATAGAGTTTCCAGAGGCAAGTTATTTTGGAAGTGATGCCACTCCTTCTTCCAAGTTTGTTATAATTGGTAAGCTCCACCAAACACTGTCCACCATGGGTGCCGATTATTGCATTTAACATATTAGTGTCACAGTGTTTAGCATCACAGCAGCCATGAGTTACCTCTGTAGAGCAAATGGACAGACCAGTGCTATACCACTTATTTGCTGGAGCTCTCAATTTAAGGTAGATTTGGAAGCAGGAGTGCCATTCACTTCCTAAATAACATGCCTCTAGAAACTCTGTTTCATGTTTTTTTTTTCTTTCATGGTTTTTGTTCAAACACTCCTCTAGGTCGCATATCCCTGGTGTGTCCACTTGCCGTACAAAGGTAACTTGCGGTTGCTGTGAGGCTGAACACTCTGACACTGATGTGTCAAATGCATTAATGGTTGGCTACCCATGCCAGACAGTATTGGGTGGAGCTCCCCAATTAAAATAAGCTTGGAAGGAGGATTGACATCCACTTCTGCAATAGCTTGCCTACGGAAACCCTATGAACCTGGAGAGAGGATGAAATACACACAAGTGGAGAGGACTTTCCTCCACAGGGTCACTATGACGACACTTAACAACAACTAGAAACTCTATGAATTTTGATAAATGATGATAATTATAGAAAGGCTTCAGTTCTTTTGTTCATAGGGTTGCTATGAGTCATGCTTGACTCAATGGCAATCAACAACAATAACAAAGACTAACATTGAGAAGAATGGGAATTCCAGAAAATAAAACACAAAATTATGTTTACATAACATCTGTACTGAGACAAAGAAGCTGTTTTCTGAACAGAGCAAGGGAATATTTGTTAAAAACCTCAATCTCTTCTCAGTCTACCATGGTGCTGACAATTGGCCCAGTGATGAGAATCTTCTCTTCTTGATGTTGAGCTTCAATCAATATTGGAGACTATAATCCTTGATCTTCTGCAGCAAATGCTTCAGGTCCTCCTCGGTTTCAGTAAACAAGGTTGAGTCATCTGCACAGCAAAGGTTATTGATGAGCATTCCTTTAATTCTATAGCTACATTCCATGTAGGGAACAGCATATGGTTTAAAATAGGGAAAGGTGTGTATTAGGGTTGTGTCATTTCCCCATACTTATTTAATTTCTATGCTGATCAAATCGTTCAAGAAGGTGGACTTTATGAAGAAGAATGTCATCAGGATCAGAGGAAGCATCTTCAATAACCTGCATTATGCACATGACGCATGCTTGTTGATAAAAGAGGATTGGAGATATTTGCTGCAGAAGATCTAGGTCTACAGCCTTTTGTTGTAAGGCAGTAAATTTCACAGAAGGAGATTACTCATCTTCTCCATAGAATAGCAGGTTGATTTAAACTTTGTGCCTTTGGGATTGCAGCACAGCTTCTTATCACTCGGCCACTAGAGCTCACTGGTGCGTGTCTATGAGTTATACTTAAAGCACCTGACAATAACAACAACAAAAATAAAAACGTAAGATAGTGTTCTTATAAAAATGTAAATGTTTTTTGAGAAAAACCATGCGATATTCTGAAAATGTGTGCTCACAAAATGGAAATTATTACTTTTTAAATTTAAAAAAGGTATTTAGACATTTCCTTTCTCATTTAGGTTAAGGAAATGTGAAATTCAAGTGATAGAAGAGAACTTGGGGAACTTCTTGGCAGCTATTTATGATCTAAATTTTTCATTTTAAAATTTAAATTTTCTTCATAGAATTAAATTAACGATATTGAATCTTAATAAAAATGAATGCATCAGAATTTTACCTCACACTTGTGCATTATAGTAATTGTGAAAAATTCATATATATAACTGGGGAATATTAACATAATGTTCTTCCTGGAACAGTGTTGTTTCTAGGTGACATCTAATTGACTGTGGCTCGTAGTGACTCCTATGTACAACAGAATGAAGCCTTGTCCTATCCTGTGCCATCACTAAAATCTTTGCTATTGTTAGAATAATTAGTGTAGTCAATGTTCAATACACTTTATTGAGATTCTCTCTGTTTCTCTAACTCTCCACTTTATTTTTCTATAATATCTCTCTGGTTTTTTCTCACAACATGCCCAAAGCACACAAACTGATATCTCACCATCTGTCTTTTAATATGTATTTGTTTTTTCTTTTGGAAATTGAAGCTATATTGAATGTTCATCACTTACTCAGTATAGAAATATTGTCACAAAATCAAAGAAATGCATAAAGTCTTCCTGACTCAAAGCAGGATATTTTTAGCTATCTCATATGTACATGAGAGTTAGACAATAACTAAGGAAGATGGAAAAATAATTGATGCCTTTGAATTGTGGTGTTACTAAATCTCATTTCTTTTTCTCCTGATACCACGAGAGAATTATTTAATAAATAGTATTTCTTTCTCAAGCTTTGATCAGACAAGATTTTAATAATATATTTCTTAAAAGCTAAACATCTTTGATTAATTTTGAGCAAACAAAAATTTAAAAGGTCAAACATCAACCTTTCAGCAAAATAACTTTCAAAGGAAATACTGACTGACCCAGTGCTGGGTGCTGTATCGTAAATAGATGAACCTTTCCTATGTGCCTTCATTCCAGTTACACCCATTGGCCACAACCACTAGTGGCCAAGTCTTCCTGCTGAAACTGCTATGCCTGATGAGAAAATTGCCAGAAATAATAAGTTGGGGCTTAGGCTAAACCCCAAAGGAAACCCTTGATGTCAGATGTGAAGTTGTCATTGTTTTGAGAAAACATGGATGAAGGAAAGAGTGAAATGCTTGTGTTTGAGATTCCATGGACAACTAGCAAAATGAACTTAATATTTCCTTGCCTGTTCACAACTGCCACAGTATCTTCTTTTCCTGATATTTGCTTTAGTGTTAACATTCATTTCTAGGCTATGAGCCAGAATATTCTAGAGTTAAGAATGTTTTTTAAATTATAAATGTATTAAATAATAAAATATCAGACAGAAATTTATAAACACTGGTCAAGCTCACTTTACTATAACATCAACTCATGGAAAATGTGCATGTATCTCCTATGCTTTTACTTAGCATTTGTCTTCATCACGATATGGTGAATAGACAGCAACTGGAAAAAAATCTTAGAAACAACACATCAATTTTTCTTTCATGCCCCAGTGACACTATTATCAATGCTAACTTCACTATGGAAGAGACAATGTAGGCAAACCCCACCTTTATCTCTAACCACTTAGAAAGAATCATCTGTATTCAATTGTCACTGAAAATGTATCTGGGCTTCACCTTCCTGAAGCTCTAATCTTCATCAATACCTATGTCTGTGGAACCTCCTGTCTCACCATAGCCCTTCAAAGGTAGATCAAAACTTCCTTGGCCACTTGAGGCAACGTCACTGGGTAATAAGTAATAGGTTCAGGAGTCTTTACATCTCCCTCCACTTTAGACTAGTCTGCTAGGGTGAGTCACAATCTAGAAGACTATGTTATTCTCCCTTAATTGCCCATATAAGCTTTCTCTATTCACCAAATACACAAAGTTCATATCTGTAGTTAGGGCATTACCCTTATGACTTCCAGAACATTGCTCCTCTAAGTTACATGCCAACCCAAGTCGGAGTTTTCTTATCCTTATCCCTTTTTGGTCCATTAATTCTCTATAGACGTTCATAAAAAACACAAAAAACACACAAAAACTATTATCTAGATTAATCATACAAAAGGATCCCTGGTAGCCCATTGGTCAGGTGCTTGACTGCTAACAAAAAAAGTCTAACAGTTTGAACATACTGGTTGCTTCATAGCAAAAAGATGTAACAAAGAGTACAGTTTTGGAAGACCTATAGGACAGTTCCGTTCTTCCTATGAGGTTTCTATGAATCATTATTGACTTAATTGTGAGTTTTATATTTGCACTTACAAGTTTATTATAACTAGAAAAGATAGAAATGTTGTGGAAAGTCAGGAGAGTTCCAGGCACGGGGCCACCATTGCTCTGAAGCCATGCAATCTCTTCCATTCATGGATATTCTTATCAATACAGGAGGCCCTAACAAGAAAATGTCAATGTTCAGGATCTCTTAGTCACTGGACCTTAATGAATACACATAACAGAAGTTTTACTACATAGTTATAAATACAAATTATTACAGCATCTGCACTGCAGTCCCAAAAGCGTGTAGTTCAAATCCACCAGATGTTCTGCAAGAGAAGGATGGGCAATGTCCTCCTGTGCCAGTAAGATCCTACTCGACGGCACACAGCAAGAAAAGGAAATAAAATTTTAAAAAATTATTACGTCCTCACTTTTCCTGAAGTTGATTTACCAAGTGTGGGAATTCTGTAGCCCCTATTTTCTTGGCTCTTGGAAAATGGCACAGATACCTTAGAAACAAGGTCCTGTCTCATGTCAGGTCTTTAGTTCAACCATAGGTGCCTTTTCCTGGTGTTGAGGTTTCTTTACAGGTCTCATTCTGTGACTAGAGCTGTTCTATCTATTATTCGATTTATTGGTGAGCCTAGACACTCCTACTGTAGATTTTTGAGACCGGACAAGGTGGAGTGATGGGATCCTCTCGTGGCTAAGCCAACACGTCCTTTCACATAGTTCCACTCATCCACATGGTCAGCTCAGATTCAGATGGCTAGAAACTGTCATACTGAAAGATAAACTCAACAATGAGACATTTTTAAAGTGCAGTCATTTTTACCTCAACTATGTTACAGAATATCACATATTTTTAAAGCTAAAACTGTAACAACCTGGTTTTGAAACTCCATGGAAAAACTTAACTCTAACTGACAGGCTTGCTTTAAGTGAGAATTGTATTACAGCAACATCAGAGTCTTTTAAAAAAAACAAACAAGCAAGCAAAAACAAAGATAAAAGAAGCTTACTGAGATAGTTGCTCCATATTGGAAAAATTCCATTTTCATAGAGGTAAGATGGCTACTGTCTTTGTACAGTTTGAGAAATTAAAGGTTACAACACCCATAATTTGTTGAGATACCACCAGGAGAGTTAAAAGCAGTAAATTTAAAAGCAAAACTTTGACAGAAATAAGAACTTAACACATAGATAGGATGACATGATTAGCCAAAGGTACATACCATCCAGTATATTACAAGGTGGTCGCAAGATGGCAACAGGACAAGGGGTTTTTTGCCAACTTTTTAGTAAAAGTGTTTCCTCAATTAAATCTGTTTCTGGAAATCTGTTGTAAAGATCTATCTATGATATTATATTTCAAGACCTTTTTGTATATGCTTTAGAATTTTGTAGCTTTTTAACTCTAATTAGGAAAAAAAAAAGACCAATTAGAAATATATTGTGATATCCTGTACCTGGTAGATCCCATAGAAAAGAAATGTTGTAAGATTTCTGACCAAATCAGCCATTAAGAATAAATGAACTGCTCTTCTGAATGGCAGCTTTTAAAAATCTGACATGGATTCCAGAGTTACATCAAGACTTTAAAAATAGTTAAGAATCTACTACTTCAATTCTCCTCTACTACACACCAAAAAACAAAACAAAACCAAAAACCAAAACAAAACAAAACACAGCATCTCTGATTTTTAATTGTCATACAGAATCAAATCCAAAATACTTAAAAATAATAGCAATAAGCCTAAAGCTATTTTAATTGTTGTTGTTATTATGTGACACTGAATCAAACTGACCAATAGCTAGCTGATCCACCAGTAGTTTCTCAGAAGCTGATGAAATCACTGTAAGCCTCCTCAGGTCCTTGTCTTACATTGGCCAGTGAAGTTGTGGGAGAGCCCTTTTGAGGTAGTTTACGCCAGGCCTTACGGGCAGCGTTTTGAATTTGCGCATAAAGCCCAGGGGCATAAACTTTTTGCACCTCATGGGTTTTTTTTTCAGAAGTGGTTAATTGTATACCCCTCTTTTTCCTATGGAGTGGCTGGTACATTCAAACCGCTTACCTTTGGAATTGCAGTGTAGTTTCTTACCACTAAGATACCAGATGATAAATACTTTTTATCAAAGCAATAGCCTGACCATATATCACTAAAACATTAATTCTGGCAGTAATAATGTATACTGAAAAGAGAAAAGTAAGGAAAAGACTCTGAACATGTCCAACAACAATGAAAATTATATAAGAATTTATTAATTCTAAATTTTAGTAATAAATGAGATTAATCTATGAGGAGAAAGTGGACCTTATGTTTCCTGTACTTTTATCCTCTGATACTTGTCTGAATCTTTGTATTGATGAAATCCAAGATGAAAAGTTAACTAAAGGTCAAATAAAAGTGAATACTGTTTTTAAGGACAAAATTTGCATCATTTGGAATCCTGACATCCCATTAGAACTTGAGTTCAAAAGCAATGCGGGGAAGAGATTGTGCCACAGAAAAACACAGGAAGTCATGATGCTTAGCTGCTTGTAGAAAACTATTCTCAATAGAAAGTTGTTATTTCAAAACATTTCAATAAAAGCACAGTGCTATGAATTCCTGGTATTAAGCAATTTTTCAAACACCTGGCAGTCTGTAAGGCCAGAGCAGAGGAGAACTAAAGCTGTCAGGGTTGCTGCTGCCCAGCTATCGCACTTCCTGTTTCCATTTGTAAATCCTGTATTAGATTTTAAAATCTGGAACATTTGGTTTGTGAAAGACTGAGATCTGTAGAGAAGACCTAACTCCATTTTGAATCTTGACATGGTTTCAAATACCATTTGAGGTTTTGGTTGTTTTTTTTCTAGTCAGTAAACTGTAAGTCTTTGCCCTCAAGAAGAGGGCAATTTAAAGTGGATTATAAATTCCAGGTGAGCCTACATGGGCATTTTGCACTCCGGGATTAAACAGAGAACCAGTTCACATATCCTTAATAAATTCTGTGAGTCATAGCTCTGACTAGGTAGCCAGACAGAGGGAACACTATAACCAAACCTGTAAACCATTTTAATCTGCAGTTATATTTTTATTCCCTCAGGGGTCTTTTGCCCACTTTTGAATCATAGTCCATAGGGATTTGAACTAGTAACCCAAAGGTCATAGATCTCTGGCACTTTGAACCTACAAATCCTTCTGAAGGAGAAAGATGAGCAGTCTCCCATATGATTTACAGTCTCAGAAATCCAATGGCTAAGAGTTGGTTCTGACTACAAGGCAATAGAAAGGTGGTGGGGGGTGGGGGGGAGGGAGGGTGAGAGAGAGAAGAAGAAAAGAGGGAGAGAGGAAAGAAGGAAAGAAGGGAGGAAGGCAAAGAAAATGTTCAAGAGTTCCGGTGGTGTGTGAAGTGCTATACTGATAACCCAAAGTCTGTGCATTTCCAGCAGTTGGCTCTTCTGGAGAATGATGGTCAGTCTCCTCTCAATAAGAAAGAAAGACTCAAATCAAAACCATAATGAGGTAACATCTCACTCAATTGACAGGGGCAAAAATTTAACAGGGCAGCAAGTAATAAATGTTGGAGAGGATGTGGCAAGAAAGGAACTCATACAATGTTAGTGGGATTGTAAAATGGTACAATCATTCTGGAAGGCAGTTTGATGCTTCCTCAAAAAGTGGAATATATAAATTTCATATGACCCATTACTTGGAATATACTCTGAGAAAATGAGAACTGAGGCCCAAACGGAGACTGTACACCAATATTCGTAGCAGCATTACTCATCATCACAAGAACATGGAAATAGCCCAAACGTCCAACCACAAACACATACATTGGGAAATTATGGTACAGTCACACAATGGAATACTATGCAGTACACAGAAGCAGTGATTTTATAAATTATTACCTAACTTGGGAGGGACCGGAGAGCATTATGCTGAGTGAACTAACTCAGTTCCACAAGGATAAATATTGTATAAAACCATTATTGCAGAATGAGTATAAGGATCCAAGAGGGGTGTGGGAGGGTGGAAACAGAGGGATGTAGATGTGCTGGGGGAGGGGGAATTAATTATGGAATTGCACAATTTGATGGGGAGCAGGGTGAGGGAAATTGGAAGAATCTGTTCTCCAAACCAATGTATTCAAATTTTGTAAATAAACTTGTATTAAGAAATAAACACAAAAAAATTAAAACATATTTACAGCCCCTGAAACCTGATGTACAGTCACTGCATGGAAATGACTCAATAGCAGTGAGTTTTGGTTTGTGTCTTTCAATCTCAGTGTCTTTTTCCCCCCTCTAGAACAATCGCAAGAAAGAAATTTCTTTATCAAGAAATTATTTACTTGCTAGTTTATAGGCTATTAGACTGTGCATCTTATTTAATAACTTTGTCTGTCCTCATGCTGAATACATCTAGGATCCAAATTTGACCATACCTACTTTTACCCCCTTGTCCTGTCCATAGTTGGCTTTCTCATTATAATCTCTTTCCCACATGTAAAGTTGATCATAGTTCTAATATAAAACAAATTTATTGACAAAACCACAATTGACATAACTTGAATTTATAATGGTATGATTTCATCTAAAACATTGAAAGACACAAATATCATGGCTTTTGTTTGCTCTTCTCCAGAATATCACACATACACGTTTCCAATTTTCTGAAATGATTTGCTAAATGATCACTCTTTCCATTATAATGCCATCTGTCTAGATTTATTTTTCTTACTTTAATGAATTATTTTTTTTTCATTAAAATTTTGGTATTTATTTCCAAAAATATTTCTCCTGAAATACACTTTTTTCTTAAATAAGATCTTAGGGACATAGGTACACTGGGAACTGTCAGGAGGCCCCAGTCCTCAGTAAAAGA
>NW_006399938.1:1419063-1420991 GCF_000299155.1 Elephantulus edwardii | reverse complement strand
TTGCTTGCTGTTCTGTTAAATTTTGCTATTTTGACTGGGGTGAAATGATATCTCATAGTTGTTTTAATTTGCATCTCTCTTAGGGCTAGGGGACTTTAATGAAATCTTAAAACTAATACCTACAAAATAGATAACAAGTATAGTTTTGCTATTATGGTGTTTTAGTTGTAAGGAATTGTGCTGTCAACACAAAAGTTAGAATCTACCGGCAACTCTACGGGAGAAAGACAGGCAATCTTGTCCTTCACAATTTACAGACTCCGTAAACATGCGGAAGGGTTAGCTATGTGTCCTTTCCAACTTGACACTACACAACAACTACTACCTGTATTAGCAAATGTTTACTTCTAAAGAAGTGAATAGAATTTTAGAATTAGGAGTGATAAAAATCACCAAATGTGACCTTTCAACAGAGAAACATCTTCTATGAAGTTACTGACAGGTTACTTATATGTCTCTATCTAGACCTTCTCATTGAAAGTAGCAGTCTACTTCTTATTAAAGAATTTCTTTCCAGTTGTTACCTTTGAGGAATTATTGTACATTGCCATTTAGTCAGACCTACTCATAGTGGACTCTCCCGGGAGGTTTTTAAAGGCTGTTATGTGCATGGATTAAGATTGTCTGTTCTTCTCCTATGGAGCAACTGGTGGATTATAACCACCTAACTTTGGACTATAAGGGAAACTTCTTATCTACTAGGTCACCACGAGAGCACTTAGGCTCAACTACAAGGTATTAAAATACACTTACCTATTATTTTTGCTTTGCCTTTTGAAGTCACAACAGGTAAGCCTAGTCTGATTTACAAGGCCTACAGCTATGCGAAAAAGAAACTATACTTAGCTATATGTTAATATTATCTGAGCTCTTTAGGTTTAGTTCCATCAACCATTCCTCATATGACAAAGCTCACAAATCCCTTATTTTCTTAGTAATCCCTCCTGCAGGTGCTTGTTACCTTTCAATTTCATTTTAAAGCTTTCACAATATTGAAAAAACCTGGAGATTATACTTCTGTTAATGCAATGCAAGTTTATTCAACAACCATGTAACATCACTGACTCCTTTTAAGCCTCAGACCAAATGAAACCCTTCAATTAATTGTTTACCAAATGATCTGCTCTTAAACGATATGCTAAGTATTTTTACTGGTAACAACTTAATGAGAAATGTATAATAACTTGACGACGCAAGATTTGTGTCAAGTTCAAGGTAGTCTGTTTTCATTTGAAACCACCTTCTACTTTCGTTGTTGCTATGTATCATCAAGTCAGAAGTGACCCATAACTGTGGAGTAACCCATAAAGTGGAGCCTAGTGGCAAGAAGCTGTGCTGTAATCCTGAAGGGATACTTTTGAGGCCATCAGCTTCTCTAAGGGAAAAGGATAAGCAATCTTCTCATGTGCGATTAACTGCCTTTGAAAACCCAACAGAAAATTAGCTATGGGTCATTCCTATGGGTTGGACTCTACAGTACCCAACAACAGCAGATCTCATGAGAGGAAATTTTCATTTTTGCCAAATGAGCTGCTGGTGTCTGAGTTTTGATTGATAATATCTAAAAAAAAATTCATTAAGTTGGAACTGACTCATACCTGACCCTCAAGCAAGTTTTCCACAGGCTATAAGTCAGAGGGGTGTCTTTAAAATGCCGTAGTGATGGATTAAGTCTGCAGCTGGCCTGGCGGCTCCTGTGCACTAGTTCCTCTCTAGAAGTTGGTTTCTCACGTCTTGATGAGGGTCACGTAAGGAAAGCTTGGGGTTTATGTTGGATTGTGTTTGGTTTACATTATTGGCTTTTTTCCTCCACAAGAGGGTGTCATATGATGAGACTTTTACCCCTTTTAGCCAGCAAGCACCCAAGAGCAGAGGTTCCACTCTATTTATCATAGACAACAACATTTGTTGGGTGTGTCTTTAAAATT
>NW_006399938.1:1413869-1418078 GCF_000299155.1 Elephantulus edwardii | reverse complement strand
AAATACCATAATGTTTACCCATCATGGACAGTGTTGGGAGGAGCTTCCAGATTGATTCAGGTTTGGAAGCAGGAGTGACATCCACTTCCTAAACCAGATATTTCCGGAAACTCTATAAACATAAAGAAATGATTTTAAGTGTAGGACAGAATTCAGAACTTTTGTTCATAGGGTTGGTATGAGTTGTATTCTATTTGACGACACTTAACCACTCCTAACTAAGTGAGACTAGTGTTGTTATATTTTGGAGGAAAATTCTTCTACTTTGTACATTAGTCTTTGTCAGTTTGATGTACAAATGCCATCATGGTTTCCCAATGTGGACAGTGTTAAGTGGAGATCCCAGCTGTAAAAAAGGTTTGGAAGCTGGAGTGACATCCACTTCCATAACCACATGTCTATGGCAACTATGAATTTGGAGAAAAAAGGCATTAGGTCTTTTGTTCCTAGAGTCACTATAAATCATGCTCAGCTAGACAATAATCAACAACAGCAACAACATAAATCATAGGTGAGTAGGTTTCCCATATTTCTTCTCAGAGTGACTAGTGGATTCAAGCCATCAGAGTCACCATTCTAGGGTGAGAAGTGCAGCTACCTACAGACTACACCACCAGATAGATTATTACAGTGAATACTAAATCTTTTGCTGATAGGGTAGGGGCCTTCCTTGCCCCTCCACAAGTGACTGCAGCCGTGGGCCCAAATACGTCAGAGCTGATGAGATTGGAGCAGGACAGGACAGGGTTCAGATCTTTTGTTAATAGGGTCCCTATGTGTCTACTGAGCTCCATTGCACCTAACAGCAACATTGCTGATAGTGTTAAAAATCATCTTTATGTTGTAAAAAAATTATACTAGTACTTTTACTCAAAAAGAGTGGCATAAATCTTCACTACACAAGACTGAAACATATGTGAATCACTTTGATATGTTCCACTCACCTATACAGTATTTATTTTGTTCAGTTCATCGCTGTTCTACCAGGACCAGGGCCAAAGCTAGGTGAATTGTTTAATAAATCTAAGAGAGTGCTTTTGGCTCACTGCTCCTTAATACTATATTTGCACTCTCCGATAACCATACACTTATACCATCCTCAATCGTGTGTTTTGTTGGACACAAATATTTTACTTAGATCTATTCTTAAAAAGCAAATGTTTTGATAATGTGCATAAGATAAGACTTTTTACTGGGCCAAAAAAAATTCATCTTCTCCACTTTGCTCAATCACATTTGTAAATCTCAGTAACATTAACAGTAACATTTCTAAAAGGCAGTGCTCCAGTATTGGAAAACGTCAGTTGTCTGGTTTCATTTCCTAAAATTATATTGAGTCATTATGAATGAAACAATTATAGCTACTAAATGGTCTGATTTCTTTCATGGCAAAGAATCCCCATGATGAACGACAGATGTATTTTTCACATAACTAATTCCCATAACTTGTGCTTTTAAAAGACCTATTAATTTAAATGTTGAGAAAACACTAAGATTTCTTATTTGGCTTCATAGTGTTAAGCACTTTGTTAAAAGAGTTGGACTGTTTTTGAAGCAAAACTTTTTTGAAAAAAATCTACTTACTACTCCAGAAAAAAAATTTAAAATATATTTTCCCCTCCCAATATTACTTTCCTTTGAAAAAAAAAAGAAAGAAAAAAAATACTTTCCTTTGAGAACATGGGACATCTAATGCTCTCATGCCCCTGCTAAGTTCCCTGTCCAATTAGCTATCATCGCCCAGCTGTGATTCACACCCTGAACTTAGATTTAGTGGTTAAAAAGTTCACATCCAGACAAGTTCAAATGAAGCAGGTCAAAGGAACATAGCACGGGTAATTCTGAACACACAGATGTTCAACAGAGACAGTTTAGAAACCAGCCTGGAAATATCACTGCATCTGTAACTCCAATGCACTGGGGACATCAACAACAGAGAAGCCATTAAACAATGCATGTTCACCTGTTTGTTCTGGTCTTCAGGATTCAAATTCACTGTGTGATTCCTTTTCCAACTGCACCATGGATTTATCAGTTATAACTACTACAGCTGAATATTTTTAAATGATTCCAAAATACCATAGGGGTGGGGTCTGAGTATAGGCAAAATTTTCGCATAGCAGTTTTTACTTTTTGTTTTGTTTTTTTTCTTTTTGGGTTTTTTATGTGAGTGGGATTTTTGTTCAATTTCAGTGGGCTTGATTAGTCATTGTAATTAATTAGTCACATTAATCAATGAAAATGCTATAAATAAAATGTCCAAATGATTTTACAGATGGCTTTTTAATAATCATATATATTTGAAAAAGGAAAACAAAACAACTCTTCCTCCAAAAGTAGTATGTGTTGTAAGCCAAGGGCTCATTCCATTGTTGGGAATTTTTGAGGCAAGAATGATAAAAGAAATAGAACAAAGCAGAGGAAATACTCAGAATGATCATGAGGGAAGGCCATGTTAGATGAGAGTGAAGTCAGAGTTCACCAGAACTGCTAAGAACAGAAATCAAATGTAATCTTTCCAGTCTGAGCTCACTCATCTTATCCAAGGTCTGACTGTACAGAGGAGAATCTGAAAGACCTTCAAAAATGAAGGTCCTTAGTCTTTCCAAGACAGACTGGTCATATATCCATCCAGTAAGCAAAATTAGTAGCATAAGTTATTACACTATCTGCTGTGAAAGATGCAAAGAGCAATTAATCTTCTGTTCTGAACTCTAACTTCAAAGCACCCAAAGACGAAATTAGATGGTGCATAAATAACAATAATATAATATAAAATCTAAGAAGAACTATGAGACAGGAATAAACTTCCATGGAAGATCAGAAAAGGAAAGAGTTCACTTCAGTGAGTACAGAAGGAGGGAAATCTGAGAAGAGCAAAGGATGGCTCCAGAGATGTCATCATTTTCTAATTTACTAATTGACTTTACATAAACCATTTAAGATCCTTCTCCAGATTCTTCTGGATGTCTCTTCTGGGAAAGATGGGTGAAAGTAGATTAGTTCCACCTATAAAATACAATGATAGGCAAAAGAGTCATGCTATTTGATGTAAGAGGTAAGTGAAGTTTAACTCCTTGCTAACTGCCCTGTGAATCCTTGCTACTTACCCAGTGACACTGTCTCATATGGTAGCTTCTAAAGTAGTCACGTTTAGGGAGCTCTGGTGGTACAGTCTGTAAGGAGCTGCACTACTAATTCAAAGGGTGAATGTCTCTAGAAGTTCAAAAGCACCAGTAGTTCCATAAGAAAAAGATCTGCAAGTCTCAGGCCATGTGATTCTGAAACCCAAAAAAGTGTCAATTATGAGTCAATTTCAACTGGAAAACAATATGTGAGTGAGTGAACCATATGCAATTATTTATTTAAATTCATTCAAATTGTTGCCTACTGCCTGAGGTCTTAAAAGCTTGCAAAAGGCCGTTAAATGCTTGACTATTTGTTTCTATTATCCTGCAGCAACAGAGGAAGGAAAAAAGAGTCAGAATGAGAAGAGGATACAAATGGAAAGCTAACTGTCTCCATAAACAACATGTTCCTTTTCCATAAGAGCAAAAGAACTGAGTGGTGTCTGGCTATTACTGAGCATTTTGATCAAAGCTTCCATAAAAGAACTTTGATAAAAAAGGGGAAATGAAAGAGAGTTTCATATTCTCATGGATATCAGACTCCTTGGAGACAAACTGGCTATTGTTATGCATCGTTGAGTGGATTACTTACCCCCTAAAAAGCCCTTGCTCTAATACAATCTTTTAAATCTTAAACCAAAAATACCCACTGAATTATTCCTAAAACCAGGTAATAGTTTAGTTTAAAAAGTAGAATAGTGGC
The DNA here is from genome assembly GCF_000299155.1 of Elephantulus edwardii. Taxonomy (NCBI): domain Eukaryota; kingdom Metazoa; phylum Chordata; class Mammalia; order Macroscelidea; family Macroscelididae; genus Elephantulus; species Elephantulus edwardii. Next base: position 1,414,247 of record NW_006399938.1, on the reverse strand, counting down.
CTTGAGAACTGTGCTCTTTGAAGATCCATCTATATAGGGTCAAATTGAAAACAACAACTTGAAGGATTAGATAGGAAACTTTGGACATGATGAATTTATGTTACTGGAGAAGTAACAACTCAAAAAAGGAATGGGAATAGTTTCACACCTCAAAGAATGTAATCATTGTCACTGCACTGTAAATGTGAAAACTATTGAATTGTTATATGTTCATTGTTGTATATTCTCAAGAACTACAACAAAATTAATTTTAAATAAACTAGCATGAAAAATCCTGCGGGAGGGTTTGTAAAACAATGAAAGAATCTTTTCTTTTACTTTTCCATAATTTTTGACTCATGTACTTATAACTTGTTAGTCAAATTTGTGTCTTCTAGG
>NW_006399938.1:1410204-1413279 GCF_000299155.1 Elephantulus edwardii | reverse complement strand
AAAAAATAATATTTCAGCCATACTAGGCAAATCATAAGTTCTCTATCCCTATACATGACAACATATGTAGCCGTCTAACAACTATATTGGACAGGGAATATAGAGAACATTTCTGTTCAAAGTTCTATTATACCGAAAGAGTAAATATTAACACTAAAAACTCTATACTTTGACATTGTGATTTTTAGGTACTTCTTTTTGAACACTTATTAATGTTATATTAATTATATAGTAAAATTAAAATTAGATCTCAACACCATAAAGAAAATAATGAAGGCCTAAAGAAGTAACTAAAATAACACTGGCTTATGTCATATTATAGAACATAAAATTGATACAAATAAAATTAATTGCTTTTAGTAAAAAATTATCTAGAGTATTTACTTTACACAATATTCTGAAGAAGATAAATAATCTAAGTATGTCAGTAGTCACGAATGGGGGATCAGACAGCAAGAGAATGAGTGGGAAGGAAAGAAGAAAAGGCTAAATGAGTAAACTGAGTAATATGAATTCCAAAACAAAAGAAAAAGGACAATAAGAAACACTTTAACTATCAGAAATTATTTTTTAAGTGGACATGATAGAAAATGGGAAATGTTCTTGGGGTGAAAAAGTATATTTTCTGAATTTGTTACTGTATTATCTAATTCTCTGGCTATATCTACATCATCTACAGGAAGCCAACTTCCTCTGCAAAATTGCTATTGTGTATACAAAGTGTTTGTCCCAAATGTGTCTGTTTATTTTTCAAATTAATAAAATAACTATATGTAAGTTTTATGTGGCATTTAAATTAATCTTCTAGCCTTAACATTATAAATCACAGTTACAAAATCTCTTGAGATTAAATTATTATGCTGTAGATCAGTGGAAACTTTCTAAATAATTCATAGGGAAAGAGAACCACCTGATATCGACCAAAAGTTTCATACAGGGTATTCAGAGTAGACATATTAGTTTGCTTCATTTATATCTTTTCCTTACTAACATAAATGTAGGGCAAACAATCTAAGATTCAGATACATTTCCCATATTTTAACAGCTTGGGTAAGCAATGTATATAATATGTGCTCCAATATTTAAAGGCTATCAACAAATTGTCGTTTTTAAAAAACAAACTTTCTCTCTCTTTCCGAAATTGTAGAAATATGTTCTAGATTTGGAAATTATCAATATATAAAACTTAATATCATATTTCAAACATTTTTTATAAATAAAGGTGATAGTCATTTAAAAGTGTTTGTAAAGGTTGTAATTCTATGCTTGCTTAAATTGGAAGCGAAAGTTATTTTCATATAAAGCATCAAAAGTAGTAAAGCAATTTTATAGCTTGATTATGATTTAAGATAATTCATTCTTTCTGAATATATGTTCTCTTAGATTAAGATTTCTGTATTAATTGTATTTAAGTGCTTTCAAGTCTTCCCCATCTTAAAGCAATCATATAAACAAGTTGCATCCTGGCTATAATTTCATAATTTGTTTGTTCTTTTGGCAGTCCCTGGTATAGTTCACACTTTTAAGATCACAATTCAAAGATATCAATTCTTCTTTGCTCTTGCTTTCTTTGGACCAACATTTACAAGCGTATGAAGTAATTTAAAATACTGCAAGTAGGATCAGACATACTTGAGTTCTTAAACTGATACCTTTGATCTTTAGTACTTTAAAGAGGTCATTGGTAAAAAAATATGTCCAATGCAATGTATCATATGATTTCTTGATTTCCATGACTGCTTCCCTAAACTGTTGATGTGGAACCACGGAAAATGAAATTCTTGATAACTTCAATCTTTTCTCCACTTATCATGATGTCTCCATTTATCCTATTTGTCTAGTTGTGAAAATGTTGATTTTCATTTATCTGAGGTGTAATCCATACAGGAAACACTGAATGGTTCAAAATCAGGAAAGAAGTGTGTCAGGGATGAATCCTCTCTCCATACCTTTTCAATCTGTATGCACAAGAGATCATTCTGGAAGCAGGGCTTTATGTGGCATCAAGATTGGAGGGAGACTCATTAACAACCTATGGTATGAAGATGACACAACCTTGCTTGTTAAAACTAGAGAAGACCTGAAGCACTTGCTACAAATAGGTCAAGGACTGTAGTCTTCAACATGGATTGAAGCTGATAATCAAGAAAGCAAAGATTCTCACCATTTGACCAGTTGTCAAGACTATAATAGATGGTGAAGAGATAGACATTGTTAGCAATTACAGCTTGCTCAGTTTCACAATCAACACGCTTGGCACCAGCAGTCAGAAAATAAAAAGACAAATTATAAAGGGGAAAATCTGCTGTCATGGACCTCTCCATAGTGCTGAAGAACAATGATGTCAGTCCAGATACAAAGGTAGACCTAATCCAGGCCATGGTCTTCTCAATTATTTGTTATGCTTCAGAGAGTTGGACTATGCCTCAGGATGACAGAAAAATAGATGCCTTAGAGTTGTGGTGCAGAAGAGTTTTGAACATACCATGGACAGCCAAGAAAACAGTCTGTCTTGAAGAGAGTAAAACCACATCTCTCATTGGAGGCTAGGATTTTGAAGCTCTGTCTCACTTACTTTGGGCACGTGGCCAGGAGAGATCAGTTCTTGGAGAAGGATATCATGCTCAGAAGGGTGGATGGACAGCTCAGGAGAGGAAGACCCCAGATGAGACGGACTGATAACTGGGGCGATGAGAGTTGATGTGTCAGAATTGGTGAGACTGGCTCAGTACAGGGAAGGGTTCAGAGCTGTGGTACACAGGGTTGCTGTGCATCACAGGTGACTCAACGGCACATAACAAAAATAGCATACTATTAGAGGTTTGGAAGCAGGAATGACATACACTCCCTAAAAAAAACATGCCTCAGGAAACTCTATGAACTTTGATAAATGTCAGTAGTTGTAGAGGAGCTTCAGACCTTTTGTTTATATGTTTGCTGTGAGTCGTGCCTGAAGGCAATCAACAACAATAATTCATTCTTGTTGTTGTTGTTGTTATGTGCCATCGAGTCGTTTCCGACTCATAGCGACCCTATGCACAACAGCCCTAAACCCTGCTCTATCCTGCGCCAACC
>NW_006399938.1:1407300-1408649 GCF_000299155.1 Elephantulus edwardii | reverse complement strand
ACTCTAGGTTTGAATCTGTTCTTCAGTTCCTTGAGCTTAAGAAATGCTGAGCGAATCCGGCCCTTTTGATTTTCTGACTCTAGCTCATACTGAAGAAAATCTTCAGTAAATGCTTCAAGTCATTGTTACATTCAATAAGCAAGACTATATCTTTTGCGTAAGTAAGGTTGTTAATGAATTTTCCTTTCTTCTAATACCACATTACTAGTACTTATTAGTCCATCTCCTCATTTTGCTAGGAATACTGACTAAATAGGTGCAGTGAAAGATACATCTAACATACACCTTTCAAGACTCAAACAATGTAATATTCATTTGTTTTGTTTAATCAACAGCTTTCTGGTCCATTTACAGATTCCACGTGAGTACAACTAATTGTTCTGGGATCCTTATTCTTCTCAATGTCATCCATAATTCATTATGATCCATGTCAAATGTATTTTCATAGTTAATAACACACAGCAAATTAGTATCTTTCTGTCTTTCTATCTTTGCTTTAAGCTAAGATCCATCTTTCTCTTTGCCTTCAGTTATGATTCCCCTAATATTAGCAATGACATCTCTCACTCCATGCATTCTTATAACTCTAACTTGAATTTATAGCAGTTCCTGTGGATATACTACTGTAGTTACTTTTGAATAATCTTTAAGAATTTATTTGCCTGTGACATTAATGATATTGTAGCATAATTTCTGTATTTTTTACCATCTTTTATTTTTTACAATGAGTACAAATATGGATCTCTTCCAGTCAGTAGGCCAGTAGCTATATTACAAATTTTTGGTATATATCAAAGAACATGTCCAAGCTGCATCTGTTTCTTGGAACACAGTAATAGGTATACTACCAATTTCTGGAGACTTAATTTTTTATTTTTTCCAATGTCTTCATTGTGGCCTAAAAATTTTTCTTCAATATCGTTGGTCTTGTTTACAAGTTACTTCCTGAAGTGTCAGAATTGGTCAATTCTTTATGAACAATGACTATAGTCTATTCCTTCCATCCTTGTCTGGATGTTTCTTGCATTAGTCAAGATTTTGCCCATTAAAACATTCACTGTAGCAACTCAGGTCTTGAATTTTTTTCTTCAGTTATTTTATTTGATAAATGCTGAATATTCTTCCTTTTTTATTTCCTCAGAGATCTATATTTATTCCCATTCCAAGAAGGGTGACCCAACAGAGTGTGGAAACTACAGAATGATATCATTGATTTCACACGTAAAAGATTCTACTGAAGATTATCCAAAATGACTGGAACAGCACATCAGCAGAGAACTGCCAGAAGTCCAGGCTGGGATTAGAAGGGGTCGTGGTACTAGGGATATTGTGGCTGATGTTAGATGGAT
>NW_006399938.1:1401645-1406229 GCF_000299155.1 Elephantulus edwardii | reverse complement strand
GGTCGCTATGAGTTGCAAGTGACTCAACAACACATAACAACAACAACAACAACAACATTAGTTTGCACATTTGGTTATAATGCTTTATCTTCTCAAACTGCTCTTTAGGATCTGCTGTTCAGCACTCCTAATTCATTATTTCTTCTTCAATTATAGCTTCTCTACTTAAGAGCAAGTTCTAATGTCCATTTTGATCTTTCCTTTGTTTCTTGTATTTGTAGTGACTTTTAATTTTGGTGGATTTTTGTTGGTTTGTTGGTTTTGGGTTTTTTTTATTGATGTCCTTGATGTCATTCTACAACTCATTCAGACTTCAGCCATTAGTATCAGTGCTTCACATTTATTATTGAATCAGTTTCTTAATACATATGGAATATCCAAGGTTAACATTTTGGCTTTTTAAAATATTGTTTCACCTTTTTTTTTCCCAGTTTCAATTTCAAGAGCAACAACGTCAGGCTGGAGACTAAGGTGCACCTGATCCAGGCTATAGTCTTTACAATTGTGTGCTATGCATCGGAGTCTTGGACTGAATAGGAATGATAGAAAGAGAATTGATGCCTTTGAGTTGTGGTGCTGGAGAACAAACAGGTTTGTCATGCAGAGGGTGAAGTCTGAATGCTTCTTGGGGTATAGGATTCTGAAGCTTCGTCTGACATACTTTGGGCATGTTGTAAGGAGGGACTGGTTCTTGGAGAGGGACATCATGTCTGGGAGAGTGGAGGTATGGCCCAGGAGAGGAAGACCTTCAGTGAGATGGATTGATTCTGTGACTGGAGTGGTGGGAATGAGTACGTTTGAGATGATTTGGTTGGCACAGGATAGAAAGGCCTTTTAGGGCTCTTGCACTTAGGGTCTCTATGAGTCGCAAGCAATTTGATGGCACAGAACAACAACAACAACAATTTGAACTTGTATATATACCATCATTGATGATCTATTTCGTAGTTGGCCCCTGCCTTGTTCTGACTGATAGTGGGTTTCTCTATAATACTGTCAACCAAAAGAAATGTGGTTTGATTTTTCCAGCTGCACCATGGAAGAACGATGGGCAAACCTCTCCAGTGTGAAAACTCACAGGTTAGCTATGAAACCAATGGTAGCTATTAGCTGGTGCTGACTTGCAGAACACACCAATAGGAATAATTATATTACACAGATGTCTAAAATTTTTTTCCTGTATATTCCATTAGAATATGAATTATGTCTATATTCTTCTTAATACTTGTTTAACCTGTATGATGAGTAAATCATTCATGAAGCTGGACTAGATGAAGAAGAATGTGACATAAAGATTGGAGGAAGACTTATTAACAAGCTGTATTATGTAGATAACAATCTTACTGAAAACTAAGAATTTTAAAAACTTGCTGGAGAAGAACAATGAAGACAGCATCTTCAATGTTGATGACATCTCAATACTAGAAAAAAAAAATTCTTACCACTAGACCAGTCACAACATTATAACAGATGGAAGTTGTCAATTATTTCATTTTACTTCACAATCAACAACCTTAAAAACAGCAGTCAAGAAATCAGGATTGATTTATTGCACCAGGAACATCTGCTTGTTAAGGACCTCTTTAAAGGGATAATTGCGTAAACACTAAATTGTATCTAATGTAAGCCATAGCCTTTTCAATTGTTTTCTAAGACCAAAGAAGATTAAAGTTTTTGAATTGTGATGTTAGTGAAGAGTATTGAATATGTTATGGACTGTCTAAAGAGCAAATAAGTCTATCCTGGAGGCAAGATGGTGAAACTTACTTTGGGCATGTTGTCAGGAGGGGCAAGTCCTTGGAGAAAGATATTATGCTGGGAAAGATGAATCAGACAAAGAGAGGAATTTTAATGAGATGGATTGATGCAGTGACTACAGCAATGACCTTAGGCTTGACCATGCCAGAGATCAGGCAAAATTAAGATCTTTTGTTCATAAGTCATTATGAGTAGTAGCTGACTGGATGGCATCTAAGAACAACAATTCTAGTTGAGCTATTTGACTTTTCATTTCTGCTGACATATTTGACTTTAATTTCCTATTGATATTGTAAAATAAATAAAAAAGTCATTACTTTAGTTATTTTCCAAAATGAAGAATCCTCCAACTGGCTTATTTTCCATGAAACACAGACAAATTTTAAAAGCAAGCTTGATTATTTATACAGTCTTAAATCACACAAATGCCATTTAGAATCCACACTTAGTTTCCTAACCCAGCTAGGGTTATTTAAATGAGGCCCTAACAAACTGTTAACATTTGGATTTGGCCAAAAGAAAACCCAGGCCTTGGAATTCCACAACTGTGGTGGACCACAGGCCTCTCCTTTTCCCCCACAGCTCCAGAGAGTTTCAATGAACTGAGAACTCTGTCCAACAGCAGAGCCTAAGCTATAAATCAGACTTTCCTTGTACTCATACCAAGGTACTAGGACAGTTACGGCTAATTTTCATTTTTAATAAAGGCCTTTCTATCTTGAATGCTGAGATGCATTATTTTCCAAGGAGATAGAACTTAGCAATTAAACATGGAGTGCCCTAAAGTGAAAGGGGGATAAAAAGAAGAAAAAAAACTTCCCCAAATTATTTTGAGATAATAAAATAATCTTCAATGCTTTGAACTTTCGTTTTATTAACTACAAGTTTCTTGCATTGCTTTGGCACTGTCCAGTTAACAATCTTTATTAAACATTATATCTTTGTTAAACAAAACATTATTGACCAGGAAGATTCTAAGGTTTTCTGCACTTCCTTTAATCTCTAAAAATAGTGTAGATCAAATGTCTTCTATATCAATCATCATTTAAATTCTTTGTTCATTCATTACGTGCCCTGTGTTTCTGTGAAAATATTTCCCTACTGTCTAGTTATGCAGAGGGAGATCTGTTGGAAGACAGTCTGTAAGGAGTTCCTCTGTTAACCTAAAGGTCACACTTTTCTATCGATTGTAATCCACCAGCATCTCTATAGGAAGAAGACAGGCAATCTTCTCCAATGTAATTTACGAAGAAACCCAATATGAGGCCAGCTGTGAATTGGCTCTGGCTTGGCAAAAGGAGTTTGGTTTAGTCATACAGAGAAGTCTCCAGTTGCCACAGATGGTTAAGGGCTGGGTAACTAACTGATAAATTAGTTGTTTGTATTCACCCAGCAGTGCCTCAGAAGAAAGGTCTGGTTGCCTACTTCCAAAAAAGATTATAAACATGGAAACCTTAATGTAGCACAGTACTGCTCTGACACACACAAAGGCATAATGAATTTGAACTTAGTGGACAGAATTGATATTTATTGTTTTGTTTTCTTAAATAGAGGAAGATTTCATTTATATAATTCTGAACCACAGTTTTTATGAGCCCCAGTAAGTCTAATGTTGCCTGTTATGGGGTGTGGGTGAGTGGGGAGGGAATCTGAATGGTAACTAAATGTATCTCTGTGGGTGAATAGTCTAGTTGTCTCCTCTACAAGGTCATCACAGTGCTAGGTGAAGTCGCTTAAAAGTAAATTTTGTGACCTAGTGAAGGTCTATCCCCAGTACTTTAAGTATTTTACACAAAATGGTTCAGTACTTTATCTCCAATAATATTTAAATTTAGCTCAGATCATGAAATTATTTCTCACGTATTCAATTATCTTTATCAAAAGGATAAAAATCATGGTCTGCTGATGGTAAACAAGCCATAATATTCCACTCTATAAACCTTCAGGGTATGTGTTGACAATAACATTGAACATATAATGTGTATAACTTTAGTAGGTGAATTATGTATTTTTCTCATTTGGAAATATTAGTCTTTTTTAAGTTTCTGAAATACGATAAGTGGTGGTATTATTGTCATTAGATGCCATTGAATCGAGTAGGACTCATAGTTACTCTATGAACAGCCGTCCTGAAACTTGCCTTATTCGGTGCCATCCTCATCATGTTAGGTGGTAGGGACAGATAAACATTCATAGATGTAGATGAGAGAGAGAGAGAGATACAAAACAAAAGAGGATTCAGATCTGTCATTGACAGAATCTCTATGAATCTTACTCACTTTGACTGTACTTAACAACAATGGATCAGATCATGTGCAGTTAATCAGCTTACATTTGATTGCTGACACAATTAGAAACACCCAAATAGTTTATCCTCAGCTTTCACATAAATCTCACAAGAATCCAACTACACTAAGCTAAAAGTTCACTCACAGATAGGACCAGACCAACTTTTAAATACAAATTGACTTTTAAATACCAAATTACTTGTTTCAATTAACACATGTAGCCTTGAATGCACTCACCAGTCTGTGCCAAGAAACGTGGAGAACTGCTGTCTGGCAATGGATTGGAAGAGGTCCAAATTTGTTACCATTCCCAAGAAGGGAATCAAACTGAATGTGGAAATTATCAAACAATATCATTGATACCATCTGCAAGCAAAATCATTAAAAAAGCTGAAAATCATATGGAATTGCCAAAAGTTCAAGAGTATTTAGAAGATACTGTGACACCAGGGGAATCCTTGCTGATGTTGGATGGATCCTAGCTGAAAGTAAAAAATACCAGAAGAGTGTCTATTTGTTCTCTACTAATTATGCAAAG
>NW_006399938.1:1390518-1395650 GCF_000299155.1 Elephantulus edwardii | reverse complement strand
AACTGGGTAGGAGGGTAGAGAAAACAGTGCAACAATGAATGAATGAAAACTCAAAATCTCTGTAAATGTTCACTAAAACCAATGAAATTTAATAATAATTTAAAAAAAAGTAGAAAGGAAAAAAATTTTTAGCGATTTAGTACACCTGATATCTTTCTCTCAGTTCTTTGCTCATCAGTTCATGTTGCTTTAACAGTTCTGAGCCTGTAAATGTTCATTAAAATTAATAAAATTTAATAATTTGAAGAAACAAAGAAGAAAAAAAAGACACATCTCATTCAGGCCACAGTCTTTCCAATTATTATCTATGCAACTGAAACATGGACAATGAATAATGATGACAGAAAAACAATTGACATCTTTGAACTGTGGTGTTGGAAAAGAGTACTGAACATCCCATGGACGGCCAAGAGAATAAATAAACATGTCTTGGAAATGATGCAGCTGGAGTGCTCTTTGGAGGCAAAAATGATGAGGCTTCGCCTCCAATACTTTGAACATGTTGCTAGAAGGTGCTATTCCTTGGAGAAGGATGTGACGTTGGGAAGGGTGGAGGGTTGGTGAAGGAGAGGAAAATCCTCAACCAGGTGAATTGACATAGCGACTGCTACAATGGGCTATTATTATTAATAATAATTTCAATGAAAATATACAGGGACTTTGGATTTCCACTCATACAATGGTCTCTTCTGTGTCAGGAAGTGTGAGGATGGCACAGGATAGGTCCGGGTTCAGATCTTTTGTTCATAGGGTTGCTATGAGTTGTATACCACTTGATGGTACCTTACAACAACAACAAACAATTGCAATGTATACAGAAAACCAAATACTAAAATAGTCACTTTCAAAATAAGAAAAGTAGGGCTAAAATTTTTAAGCAATGAATTCTCTAGCGACATGCTTGTATTGTACACACGTAGTACATTTATAAACTTTTCTCTCCCAAATGTGTTGTTCTCTACATGGCTAAATTTATGAAGACATTTCTCCACAATTGTAAAATATTAGATGGAATGGGCCTCTTAATGATTGTGTTTTTGCCTTGATAAAATGTCAATAATTGCAGAGACGATTCATGTGTAGCCTAAGTTATCTCTTCAATATTAGCAACTCAGTTTTAGTTGTTTTGTTTATAGGCCTCAGGACTTTTATGTGCTTAGAAAATTGTTCAAACAATAATAAAAGCTAGAACAGAATGACTTTTCACAGTTTGTGTTTCCTCTGAGCGTCACAACCAACTATGACTAAAGCCTGAAGATAAATTTTATTTCATAGAATGAAACATCCCAAGATAGAGGAGAAAATCATCCTCTTGAAGGTGAGCCAGACTTGTACATTTGCTGTTTCTGAATGCTTTTAATTCATCAGTGGACACTTAAAAAAAGAAATTCTTTTATTCTTATGAAAGAACAAGCTTTAAATTTCTTTCTGAAGATATTTTATATCTTAAGGTTATGCCCAAGATTTTACTTTCTAGTGTTACTACTAACTCCCTTTTATTAAATACAGAAATAAAGAATAGAGTATTGACATTGTTAATAAGGTGATGAACTAGAACTACAGATAAATAGACAAAAACATAACATATACTCTTCTCCTCATTTTTCTATTTGGGTATTTATTATTTTCATTCTAACAGTCGTTTTACAGAATTTGACTTGCAACCTGCATAATTTAAAAAGAAATTAGTTTTATACTCTAAAGCATTATAAATCTAAAATATTATAATAGAATTAGAAAATCTTTCTCACTGCATTTTTTTACTCTCCAAAATTCACTCCATGATACAAAAGCATGCAAAAGAAATTAAAACTAGCAAATGAGAAGGTAATAAATTTTTCATAATAGTTATTATTATAATTGGGTTATAGTCTTTGCAATCACGTGCTATGCATCAGAGAGTTGGACAGTGAATAGGGATGATAGAAAGAGAATTGATGCCTTTGAGCTGTGGTGCTGAAGAAGAGTGTTGAATATACCATGGACTGCTAGGAGAACAAACAGGTTTGTCCTGGAGAGGGTCAAGCCAGAATGTTCCCTGGAGTCAAGGATTCTGGAGCTTCATCTGATATACTTTGGGCATGTTGCAAGGAGGTACTGTCCCTTGGAGAGGGATATCATGTTTGGGTGAGTGGAGGGACAGCACAGGAGAGGAAAACCCTCGATGAGATGGATCAATTCTGAGTGGAGTGGTGGGAAAGAGAGTGTTTGAGACTGTGAGGTTGGCACAGGATAGAACGGCGTTTAGGGCTCTTGTACATAGGGTCGCTGTGAGTCGCAAGCAACTCGATGACACATAACAACAACAATATATGAACGGTGTGAATTCAAATGTCTAATGTTTCACATAGTTTATTTATAAAATCAGAAAATTAGTTATAAGAACAGATAATTTGTCCAATATACACCAGTGAATCAGGTGCCTATTGTTGAAATAAATTTTTCTTTGGAAAGCAACTCCTCATTTAAAAAAAAATATTTTGCAAATATTTCTTCAAAAGTTTTTCACTTTCCTTACTGTAGAGGCCCTTCAACCTCCTCAAAATTATAACTAACAACAAGGAAATATGCTCATTTTGGTTGCCAGTAATGAAATTCCTGTTTCTGTTCCAATCCAATTCCTATTGAAGGTGTTCCCTGAGGCAACTCTTTAAGAATATGCAGATAGATTTCCTTAGAATGTAAGATTTAAGTGTACCAAAATAAAAACTTAATTTCTACTTAGGAATAATATTTATTTTCATAATATAGAACAAGGTTTCTTATCTCAGTAGACTTTTCTTTAATTCATTGGATGGTTTCTATTTCCCCGACCTCATTACAAAGTTATAGCCCTTATCACCTGCCTCAGGCTTAAAATTAGGTGCCCAGCAATTTGAGAATAAAATATATCTCTACTTCACCAGGTAACCAGCAACCCTCTGTGGAATGCTGTGAAACCCAAGGCTAATTTTAGTAATAAAATTCATTTTCTGCTACTTAGTACCATCCAGCTTTTCAGAAGACCTTTCTAATTTTTCTTTTCTTTTCCTTTCTTTGTTTTGGTTTACCACACTATCAAAACCAGAAGAAAAAATACTGTTCCTTTTCTCCTGACTCAAGGTTGGGGGCTAACATTGTTCCTAGATCCCATACAAAGAGGAGATTTAGCTACATTAATGATAAAGTATGACACAGCCCTGCTTGCTGAGGAGGACCTGAAGGGCTTGCTGCAGAGGGTCAACGACTGCAGCCTCCAATATGGATTGAGGCTGAATGTCAAGAAGACAAAGATTCTCACCACCACTGGGCCAACTGGCAGCATCAGGATGGATGGTGAAGAGATAGAGATTGTTCACAGCTTTAGTTTGCTTGGCTCCACAGTCAACATTGTCGGCACCAGTAGCAAGGAAATGAAAAGACGTATTGCCATGGTAAAGTCTCTTTTTAGGGACCTCTCCAAAGTACTGAAGAGTAATGGTGTCTCTCTGGAGACTAAGGTGTGTCTGATATAGGCTATGGTCTTTGCGATCACTTGCTATGCACCAGAGAACTGGACAATGACTAAGCAGGATAGAAGGAGAATTGATGCCTTTGAGCTGTGATGCTTGAGAAGAGTATTGAGGGTACCATATACTGCTAGGAATACAAACAAATTCATCCTGGAAAGGGTTAAACTGGGTGGCTCCTTGGAGGCAGGAATTCTGAGGCTCCATCTAACATACTTTGGGCATACTTTGGTCGTAAGGAGAGACAGGTCCTTGGAGAGGGACATCATGCTTGGTAGGGTGGAGTGACAGCGCATGAGGGGGAAGGACCCCTATGAGGTGGATTGATTCAGTGACTGGGGTAATTGGGATGGGTGTATCAGAGACAGTGGGATTGGCTACATAGGGTCGCTATGAGTTGCAAGCAACTTAATGGCACATAACAACAGCAACGATGATGAAGGAGATCCAGTGGTGTAATGCAAATTTTAAGTGCCCAGCTGTGAACTGAGAGCCAGTATTGGCATTATTAGAAACAGATACAGACACATCTGCCTTTATGTGAACTAGTCTGGCATTGTGCATGTTGCCCATGGGAATTGTTCTTCTTTGTGAAATTAGTTGAGGTCAGATATGGCTGTTCTATGCTGCTTACATTCTTTTTACAGCTGCAGTTGTTGTTATGTGCCACTGAGTCAACTACAACTTATAATGACACTATGAACAATAGCTCTGAACTCTGCCCTATCCTAAGCCAAACTCTATCTCTAACACACTCACTTTGTTAATCCATCTGCTCTGTGGTCGTCATCTCCTGCACTGATCCTCTACCATACCAAGCAAGATACCCTTTTTCAAGGACTAGTCCCTCCTGGAAATCCACCCAAAGTAAGTGAGATGGAGCTTCACTATCCTTGCCTCCAAGGAACAATTTTGTCTCACCCTCTCCAGGACCTATTTGCTCTCTTGTCTGTTCATGGTATGTTCAATATGTTTCCCCAGCACCACAACTCAAAGACATTGAATCTTCTGTCATCCTTACTCATTATTCAGTTCTCAGATGCATAGCAAGCAATCAAGAAGACCATAGGCTCCACGAGGTGCACCTTAGTCTCTAGACTAATGTTGTTGCTTTTTAGCACTCTGAAGGGTCTTTGAGAACCAATTTTCCTAAAGTAGTTCATCTTTTGATTTCCTGACTCTTGATGCCAAAGTTGTTGATTGTGAATCCTAGCAAAATGAAATTGTTAACAACCTCAATCTTCCCTCCCTCTATCATGATGCTTCATACGGGTAGAATGAAGAGAATCTTTGTTTTCTTGATGTTTAGATGCAATCCATGATAAAAATTATAGTCCTTGACCTTCAGCAGCAAATGCTTCAATTCCTTCTCATTTTAGCAAGCAAAGTTGAGTCATCTGCATAACACAAGATGTTGATGAGTCTTCTTCCAATCCGGATGTCACATTCTTCTTCATAAAGTCCAGCCTTACAAATGATCTGTTCCGCATATAGATTGAAAAGATATGGAGAAAGGGTTTATCCCTGATGCAATCCTTTCTTGCTTTGAACCATGCAGGATTCCCTCGCTCTGACTGTTTCCTGGTCTAGGTATAAGTTTTGCATGAGCAGTTATAAATCCATTGCCATCCTTACTCTATTTGA
>NW_006399938.1:1385622-1389092 GCF_000299155.1 Elephantulus edwardii | reverse complement strand
CACTCACTTGCTTTAAGTGTGGATCTGAAGGACACTTGGCCAAGGGTGGCCTACATCAGCTCCTCATGGCTGATAGGACTGACAGGCCCCAACTCTCAGCTGGAAACAAAGGAGTACACTTCAATGATTCAGATCCTCCCATAAGAGCTGTGGGTGAGCATTAACATTACTGGTAAGTATATTCATTTTCTCCACACAAGAGCCTACTATTTGGTCCTAAAAGCCTTCTGAGGTCCCATCTCTTCTCACTGTTTCTTAGTTGTTGGAATTGATAGAAAACCTCATAAGTAGTTGCTTACTTCACCTCTGCCTTGCATGCAGACTTTCAAGTTGTAAAACAATTCAGTGGTAGATGGAATTTGGTCCGGGACTTAAGAACAATAAATGACATAGTTGAGCCTCTACATCGTTTGGTTCCCACCCTTTATACTATAATAGACAAAGTGCCAGTCAATAGTCCTTTTATTGTAAGAACTGCCTTCCCTCTGTAACCTGATTTTTGCCACTATTAGAGCCTCTACTTGGAATATTAGGCTGCAACACTTCCATGATACATCTCCAAGGATATGAACATGTACGGCTAAGCACAATTGATAACAGTGCATCTAAATTCCAAAATCAATCTCCATAATAGTCTATGTGTTTCCTACTGCCAAAGGGGCCCTTTAGAGTAGTGAGAGAAGATCTTCACCCTGAAACCTACAGCATCCCTTTTCAGCAGGAAGTAGCTAAGAGAATACACCTTCCCCTTTTCCTATGAATCAGGGTGAAGTCTCTCTCAGGGAGGAGTGATAGGGGATGTCAAAGGACACACTGACAAAGGAGATTAATCAGAACTGGCTTTGACAAGCACTGTGGCAATTGGACAATTAAAACAGACTTTCAAGGGGGGGAAAAAGAAGAACGAACTGGGGAGGAGGGTAGAGAAAATAGTGCAACAATGGATAAATGGAAACCCAAAATCTCTGTAAATGTTAATTAGTAAAATTTAACAATTAAAAAAAAGTTTTGCATGAGCATAATCAGGTGTTCTGCAATTCCCATTCCTCTCAGTATCAGCCACAATTTGTTGTGATCTGCATGATCAAATGCTTTTGTAAAGCCAGTAATACACAAATAGGTATCCTTCTGGTACTCTCTTTTCAGTCAAGATCCATCTGACATCAGATGACAATGCCAGTAGTGCAATGGAATCTTCTAAGTCCTGCTTGTATTTCTGGAAGTTCTTTGTTGAAACTCTAGTAGTTTTAGAATAATCTTTAGCAATATTTTGCTTGTGTGTCATATTAGTCATATAGTTCAATAATTTCCACACTCTGTCAGATCACTATTTCAGTTTTGAGGTAGCTGTGCTCTAGATATCTTTGTATAATTAGGTAAGCACATCCAGGCTGCATCTGTTTGTTGAAATATTCCAATTGGTAGCCCATCAATTCCTGGGGCCTTTATCCCCGCCCCAAATCTTTCAGAGTAGCCTTTATTACCAGTGCTTCTTGATCATCTGCTATTTCACGAAATTGTTCTGTATCAGCCAATTCTTTTTAGTACTGGAACTCTGTGCATTCTTTCCAACTTCTTTTGATGTTTCAGGCATCATTCTAGATGTTGTTAATAGAATTTTTGTTATTGCAATGGTAGAATTTGTTCTCAAATTCTTTCAACTTGAGAAATCCCAAACATGTTCTGCTTTTCTTGTTTTTTAATTTTAGGTCTTTGCACATCATTTATACTGTTTTTCTTTGTCTTCTTGAGCTGGCCTTTGAAATCAGTTGTTTGGTTTTTTAATTTGGCTTTCTTTCCCTTATTTAGATTTATGTGTGTGTGTGTGTGTGTGTGTGTATGAATCCAAGTTTCAGACTCTCTTCTGAAAGCCAGTTTTCTCTTTTCATTTTTTCTTGTCTTTGTTTTCTTCATGTCTTTTGCTTTTTTCATGGATGATGTCCTTGATGTCTTCCTATAACTTATCTAGTCTTTGATCATTTGTGTTAAATGCTTCAAATCTATTCTTGAGTTGGTTTTTTCATTCAGCTGGGAATGACTCAAATATTTTGGTTCTCATGCACTTGATTTCATTTTCCTCAACTTAAACTGGAATATAAATGTGAGTAATGGATGGTGTGTTCCACAGTCAGACTCTGGCCTAATTTTGACAGTTGATGCTGAGTTTACCCACACACTTTCCACAGATGTACTAAATCTAGTTCCTGCATAATTCATCACATACGATACTAGTGAATAGTTGCTGTTTTTATTTGTGTGGTGGTATTTTGATTTTTTTTAATGTTTACAATGAATATTTTATTGACTCAAAATTTGTGTCATGCAATAACTAGCTTCATTTCTCTCACCAAAGCCATATTTTCCAATGATTATTCAACTACGACAGAGAAAGAGCTACGTTGGCCTAGTGGACAGAAAGTTATGCTATCAAGCCGAAGGTGGGTGATTTTTAATCTGCGGCCCTCAGGCCAAGTTCAAATTGTTTTCCTGTCAAACATTCTTCTAGGTGGTATAGCACTCGTCTGTGCATTGTTGTACCGAGGTGACTCGTGGTTGCTGTGATGTTGACCACTGTGACATTGATGTGCCAAACGTGGTAATGGTCACCCATGGTGGACAGTGTTAGCTGGACCTACCCAACTAAAACAAGCCTGGAAGCAGGAGTGGCATCCACTTCTGAAATGGCTTGCCTCTGGAAACCCTATGACCAGTGCTCAGGCCTTTCATTCATAGGGTCACTATGAGTCATTAACGACTCGAGGGCACCAAACAACAACAACATATCCAACTCAGTAACGTTCTCTACAATTTCACTGTGTAATTCTGAGAATAACAGAAAATGTTCTATGGTTTTTATTCCATCGTTTGAAGTGTCATAATTGATAACACCCTGGGGATTAGGGTCAAATAGCCTATTGATCTAATAAATTCTGATTCACCAACATTTATCCTTGCTGACTTTTTTTTTTGCATTATTCTTATAAAATCATGAAATTTGTTGTTTCGTTTGTCCAAGCAGTAAAATATTGAATTATGTACTAAAACTAATATATTTATCATTATTAATAATTTTAAAACAATACTACTCTGTAATATTTGTTTTTGTTGTTGTTGTGTGCTGGCAAGTTGCCTTCAACTCCTAGTGACACTATATACAACATCTCTGAAGCTGATTCTGTCCTGAGACAGTCTCACTAACTCCGACACACTAATTCCCTTTGCCCTAGTTACTGTATCAATCCATCTCATCAGGGGTGTTCATCTTTTGCACTGTCCCTCCACTGTTCTGAGCATAATGTCCTTCTCCAAGCATCAGTCCTCATGGCCTTATACCCAAATATGTGAGATGGAGCTTCAAAATCCTAGCTCTGAGGAGAAACTTGGTTTCACCCTCTCTAAGACAGACCTATTCATTTTCTTGCTGGTCCATGATATGTTTGGAACTCTTCTCCAGCACCACAACTCAAAGT
>NW_006399938.1:1382006-1382866 GCF_000299155.1 Elephantulus edwardii | reverse complement strand
GAGATTGGCACAGGATAGACCGGCATTTAGGGCTCTTGTACATAGGGTCACTATGAGTCACAAATGACTCGATGGCACACAACAACAACGTTACTATTAAAATAATTAAAAGAGTGTGTGTTTTGTAGATTAGTAAAGCAAAAGTACCAAAATTTAAAAACTAATTTCAAAAAAGAAAACTAAAAAACCAACATGGCCAAAGTATGTTAGACAGTCTTCCCACCCTTGACTCTAAGAAGCACTCTAGGTGCCCTTCTTCCAAAAGGAATGTGTTTGTTCTTTAGACCATAGAAATGCCTGATTCAAAATAGTCAACACTAATCTCTTTCCTCATCCTTATTCTTTGTCCAGTTCTAAGATGTATAGCAAGTGATTAGAAAGGCATGGCCTGAATCAAATGTATCTTAGTCCTCAAACTGACTTCATTACTACCTTTGAGCTGTGGTGTTAGAGAAGAGTACTGAACATCCCATGGACTGCCAAAGGAACAAACAAATGTGTCTTAGAGAAACAACAACCTCAGTGCTCCTTGGAGGCAAAGACGATACAGCTTCATGTCACATACTTCAAGCATATTGCTAGGAAAGACTAACTTGGAGAGGAACATGATGCTTGGAAAGGTGGAGGGTCAGAGTAAGATAGAAAGACCCTCAGCCAGGTAGATTGACACAGTGACTGCTCTACTGTGTCGATAGTATGAGGATGGCACATGATAGGACAAGGTTCAAATCTGCTGCTCATAGAGTTTCCATGGGTTGTGCTTGACTTGACAGCATCTAACAACATTCTCTTTTCTATTCAATCTGTATGTTGGGCAAATTATTTGAGAAACTGGACTCTATAAAGAGGAATGTGAAAAG
>NW_006399938.1:1374520-1381906 GCF_000299155.1 Elephantulus edwardii | reverse complement strand
ATCCATATTGAAGACTACAGTCCTTGACCTTTGTACAATAAGCGCTTCAGGTCATCCTCAGTTTCAGCAAGCAAGGTTGTGTGATCTGCATAATGTAGGTTGTTGATGAGCTTTCCTCCAATCCTAATGCCGCATTCCTCCTCTTATAGCCCAGCCTCCCGAGTGGTCTGTTCTGCATATAGATTGAAAAGGTATGGAGACAGGAAGCATCCCTGATGCATGCCCTTTCTGATTTTGAACCATACAGTGTTTTCCTGTTCTGTTCTGTTCTGTTCTGTTCTGTTCTGTTCTGAGAATTGCTTCTTGATCCAAGTATAGGTTTCACATAAGAACAATCAAGTGTTCTGGGAGTCCCATCCTTCACAATGTTAACCACAATTTGTTGTAATCTACACAGTCAAATGCCTTTGTATAGTCAATGAAACAGATAGATATCCCTCTGTACTCTTTGCTTTTTTGCCAAGATACATCTAATATTGGCAATATTGTCTTTAGTGTCATGGCCTCTTCTACACCCAGCTTGTATTTCTCATAGTTCTCTGTCAATGCCAATGTACTGTTCCAGTGATTTCTGGATAATCTTCAGCAGGCAGAAAACATGGACTTGATGACAAAAATGAGGCTGGAGATAGAATGATAGAATTTCGGCATGATAAATGACTTATTTATAGCAAAGACATTTAACAAGAATCATAAATGCAGACTAAAACATGGATTTCACCTGATGGTATGCATAGGGATCAGATTGATTACATCTGTGGAAGGAATCTTTGGAGAAGTTTAATATCAGCAGTGAAAACTAGGCCAGGTTTTGATTGTGGAACAGATCATCAACTTCTCATATACAAGTTCAAATTAAAGCTAAAGATGGTCAACTCAAATCCACAGGAATCAAAATTAGACCTTTAGGCTATCACATATGAATTTAAAAAACAACTCAGGAATGGATTTGAGGCCTTAAACACTAATGAACAAAGACCAGATGGAGGATGTATCCTTCACAGAGAATGCAAGAGGATATTATAAAAACAGAAGAAGAAGAAATGACTAAAGTGAGTTCCAGAAGAGACTGAATATTTCTCTAGAGTGCTGAGAAACTAAAGCAAAGGGGGAAAAATATCAAGAAGTTAAGGCACTGAATAGAAACTTTCAAGGGCAGCATGGGAAGACAAAGTATTATAGTGAAATCAGCAAAGAACTGGAGTCTGCAAATCAAAAGGGCCATACTCACGCAACATTTCTTAAGCTGAAGGAAGCAAAAACTAATTCAAGCTTCAAGTCACAGTATTTAAGGATCCTATGGATAGAATATTGAATTATCCAGGAGGTATTGAAAGAAGATGAACCAAAAAGGATTGACAGACAAAGAATTTCAAGAAACAACATGATCAAGAGGCAATGGTGATGAAGGAGGAAGTTCAGGCTGCTCTGAAGTACTTGGCCAAAAATAAAGCCCTCAAAATTGATGGAACGCCAATTGACATATTTCAACAAACAGATGCTTCCCTGAATGTGCTCACCAGGTTATGCCAAGAAATTTGGAGGACAACTACTTTGCCAACTAATTGGAAGAGATCCATATTTATTCCTATTCCAAAAAAAAGGTGACCCAACAGAGTGTGGAAATTGTACATTATCACTCATATCAGATGTAAGCAAAATCTTATAGTATTTATGTTATTATTTTATCATACAAACCTGGAGAAAGGATGAAAGTTATACAAGTCATTCAAGTGTCCAGATCTTCCATTCATAGGGTTGCTATGAGTTGCCTATGACTCGATGGCACTTAAGAACAACAACAGCATAGGGAGAGATCAGTTAGCCTAGTGGACAGAAAGTCATGCTACCAAGCCAAAGGTGGGTGACTTTAATCTGTGGCCCTCAGGCCTGCTTTTAATTGTTTTTGGCGAAACATTCTTCTAGTTCCTATAGTCCTTGTCTGTCCACTTGCTGTACAGAGGAAACTCATGCTTGCTGTGAAGTTGAACACTGTGACACAGATGTGTCAAATGCGAGAATGGTGCCCCATGGTGGAATAGCTTGCCTCTGGAAACCCTATGAATCTGGAGAAAGAACAAAACTTATGCAAGTGTCCAGGTCTTTCATAGGGTCACTATCAGTCACCTACAACTCAATGGCACTTAACAACAGCAGCAACAACAAATTTTATCATTACTTTAATTCTCTGTGTATATGTTATGTTGTATACTGTGAAGTCAGAACCGGCTCACAGCTGAACTTTCTGTGAATTTTCAGAGGCAGTAAATCATACAGGAGGAAGTTGTCCATTTTTCTACCTCAGAGCAGCTGGTGGATTTGAACTGCATGCTTTTGGAATTGCAGTGCAACTTTTTTACCAATAGGCTACAGTCATTGCTTCATTTTGTGAATTTGAGATATACACAGAACCACAGTTCTCACAGCAACAAAAACAAGAGACTAGCAAAGAAAACCCAACACATAAATGATAGCATCATAATTATCCAGGTACATTGCCTAATGTTTTCATTAAAACATATGCACAATCCTAAAAAAAATGTTATTCTGAATATTGAGGCAGTTTCATGAAATATTATTGATATTATATTTCAAATTTATTGAATGTATGCAAGCATTTAATTTGCTTTTCCTAAATAACCAAAACACCTGTCACCCATAGGTCATTAATGGTCACCATTGTTCAGTCGACTGTGTTTTGAGAAACATTGCCCTAATGGGCAATTGGAAATACCTCAGGGAAAACACCAGAGGGGTAGCAGTGTGGCTGGCAGATCTAAATACATTTCATTTCACCAAGAAGAGTTTGCTTTCATATAATTTATATATTGAGCTTCTGTGGAACATTTTTGCCACAAAAGATTATTTCTCCTGAACTAAAGAAAAGATGTTAAGAAACCATAACCTCTAAGTGTTATGAAGCAATCAACGACAAATTATTTAAATAATTAAGTGCTATTATCTAGTGGCAGAGCTCAAATAAGAACCAAAGTCTTCTAACACCAAACAGTGGTCTTTCCACGGTGCCACATTCTCTCTATACTAACAGAAGTGAGAAGAGATAGGCTCCTATTAGAGGAAAACACTGTTAAAGTTGTGGAAAAGAGGCCTGGCAGAAATGCTTAAACAAAATAACATGTATTGGCCCAGAGAAATTTCTAGTAGGGCCAAGAAAGATGAGAAATAAGAAACCCTTTTTATGCTACTTCAGGCTCTGAAAAAAGGAACAAAGGTTAAGAAAATCGTTCTTTCATATGTTATCCGGCTTCGGAAGTCACAAGCAAGCCTTTTTTTTTTACAAGCAAGCCTTTTTAAAGAGATAATCAAATGGATTAGCCTATTTGTGTACACCAAATTAACAATTCAGTAAAACTAATTCATTCACCATCTCTACCATCCAATTTGTTATTACTCTTATGCTTGAAGTTATTTCTGTGGGAAAATGAAAATTCCTTGTCAGAGTTCCATCTCCTGACCCTACTATTTCCTAGGCAGAGTTACACTAAAAAACAAGCTTCAATTGCTGAACTTTTAAAGTCATTCATCTTTGAAATGCCCATCATAGAGAACAGCTTAGGAAAATGTGGCCCTTTCATCTCTGTGTGCCGTGGATAGTCTGCTCTTCCTACAAAAGCTGGCAACACAGAGTTCCTTTTTGCACTTGTGAGAAATACTTTGAAAAAAGGGTTATTTCCAGTCAAAGTTCTCAGCCTTTTATTTCCTTCTTTACTTAAAAAGAGAAAACAATTTGTAGAAAACGGAAACAAAACAATGAGAGGATTCCTTTATTGTCTACTTAGCTGGTCTGAACTATCTCTTAATCCACATTTTTGCTGACTCAGAACTTTTTGAGCTCATTCTCTGAACTTGAAGGAGGCAAATTATATTGCAGGAGTTTTTTTTCCTCTTAAGCAAGCTAGAAGATAGCAAAACATAAATATTCAACTTTCTTTCAAATGTGCCAAACTCTTGGGCTAACATTACTAAGTTATTAACATAATTAAGTGGCTAATGAGTGAAGGAACAGAAAAAAATCATAATAATGTGCGTGTTTAAAAACACATTCAAGAGTTGTACTGCTTAAATTTTTTTCCTTTTGCATCAGATTAATTTTTAACTAGTATTATTTTGAGTGAACACTGGAGTGTATATGTCTTCCACAAGTAACTATTGATCAATAAGTACTAACATTTACTTGGTTATGCATTCTATGCCACTTGTGCTAGACATTATTTCATTTTATCCTTATAGCAGTCTAATGAGGAAGACACATTTTACAAACACTAAAATGGGCTTTTAAATAAGTTGAATAATTACCTGAGGTTTTTGAGCTAGAAATTAAAGTCTATAGCTTGGATTCAATTATTTGTTTAGCCCATAACTACTAGACTTCCCATAAGAAGTAAAGACAAATAAGAAGTAAAACTAAACCATAGTTTCCACTTTATAAAAATTCATTTAAAAAATCACAGTGTTATTACAAAGAATTGGACTTCTTAGTCTTATGCCACCTACTAAAAAGAGAAGAGTCTAGCTTTAAAGAAGAACAAAGTACTCACACTTCAGGATCCCCAGAGCAACTTTACAGTCAAGGTCCCAAAACATCCTGTTACAAGTATAATGACAAACACATAGAACAAAGGAATAGATGAGAATCCAGAAGTAAATTCATCCACCTGTGGACAGCTGATGCCAAGGATCAAAATCCACTGAACGCAGCAAAGAAACTGCTTTTATAAATGGCATTCACAAACTTGCATATCCACTTGCAGAAAAATTTTAAAAAGACTCATTCCTCATACCATATACAAAACTAACACAAGATAAATCAAGATATTGAAAGCCTAAAATTATAAAAGTCATAAAAAATAGGTGCAAACATAGAGCCACCGATTATGTATAACATAACTGGATTATCAAGCACAATGAAAAAATATACTAGCAGATGACAAACTAGATGACTAGAGTCATCTAAAACTTGTATCCCTGTGGTAATAAAAAGATTTCTTTAAAAGAGTAGAACAATAAGTTATTAATTGGGAAAAATACTTGGCAATGACATATCCTACAAGGTATGATAAAGTGATAAGCATGAAGAATAAAACTATACCTACAAGCATGTAGGTTTGAGAGATGAAATTTTTACAGATGTATTTATATGTTCTGTAACTATATCCTTGTATATAGTATAGCAAACTAGTGGCAAAATTATTAAAGTATTTTATCCATAGTCAAACACCTTGAGCAAATGCGTAGCTGGTCTTCGGGGCTCAAGATTATAGTCTCAAAGAAATCAAGGTCAAGTATATATGTATGTGTATTCCACATACTCATCAAGAACTAAATATTATCCGTCTACCACTGCTAACTACTCTCAAGAGGTTCATAATAAATGGAAAAAAAGAATTAAAAAACTCAAAATCATAACAAAACACCACGTGCAGTGCTGATAGAAGCTGCTGAAACTTCTTAGACTATGACTTATAGTCATTCTTCAAGCCTGGAAACAAAATCAGCCCCAAGACTTAACTTTAAGCCAAACAACAGACAGACCTATAAAATAATAAGAAGCACCAGGAAAGAAAACACTACGTATAACAATCAACTATCCAAGATCCAAAGAACAGCATTTGCCCAGCAATAAGAAGTTAAGAAAGAGTAGGAAAAGAGATTGTATGAGAAGAAACACATGGAGAAAGTGGGTAGAATTAGGGTTTTTTTCCCCCCTACTAGTTTATTTACAAAATTCTAATACAAATTTGAACAAATTCTTTCAATTTCCCTCACCCCTCAAACGGTATATTTTAATGTGTGGATCGTATTAATATGACAAAATATAATAGATATTTGCTTAGTAAATATTCACTGAACTTACAATATTTTTCAAAAATTTAGAAAGGAAAATAAACCAAATCCAAAACCACATAACTTTCTTCCCGCAGTATAAGAAGCTTTAAAACATTTATCCTGTAGCATCTCTGGCTTCATCATTTTATTCCTATTCTCATTTTCCTTTGAATTAATTTTCTTTTTGCATGTAATGTGTATTTCTTTTTATTCTATTTTATTTACTGTGTTCACATAAACTATTAAAGTTTTTCTGGACAGCAGCAGAGATAAATGTATGAACATAAAACTAGAAGATGTTACAGAAAAGACAAACAGTTTTGGATCACTGATGGGGGAAATAATTCACAAGTGTCAAAGAGAGATTTTATACTGAAAGACTAACATGTTATGTTAGGGGTTCCTTTTGTAGATAATGGAACTTCATTTTCTTTTTCACCAAGAGGTTTTACTGTCTCCATGGCAGTTTAAAATGTCCAACTGCAACTTTTCTTTCATTATGTCTGGAAAGCACACAAATGAAAATCAGTGGTGAAAATAAGGGAAAACTAATAAGAAAAGATAATGCAGCTGATATTTTCAAATTACTTTTCCTTGAAAAGAAGCTATGCTGCAATCCCGAAGGCATGGGGTTCAAGCCCACCGGTTGTTCCAGAGGAGAACGATGGTCAACCTCATCCCATGAGATTAACTGACTCTGAAAACCTGGCAGAGGGTCTGCTGTGGGTCAATTCCAACTCAACGGTACACAATAACAACAAACAGCATATGAAAAGCAAGAAAACTGTGTCTACTTTCTTTGTTCTCTAAAATTTCATAATAAGAATATCTCATCACTCTGTCTGTTGGTAAATGCACATTACAGTGAACAGTTAAAACTTAATACAGCTAACACTGAAGTGATTTTACACTCTTCGAGTGACCACAAATCAGTTAGAACAAACATTTATTGGGCACTCACTACATGTCATTTGCTTTGCTAGGCATTGTTATACTTTAGCCTTATAAGGTGGACAATGTTTACAACTGTTAAAACACACACTTAATATGTCAAGTTCCTGACATTAAAGAACCATACAAAAGGTACAGAGACTGCATACAAATCTAGGACAAGATTCTTTTTTAAGAAAAGAAATTGCAAAAAAAAATAAAATAAAAAAAAAAAGAAAAGAAATTGCAGGAAATACCAGGACAAATAAGGCCTACTCTTTTCCCTTCTTTTAGCTGTCCTCAGTGAATGAAAACAAAGCAACACGATTAAAAATGGCTTACTCTCCAATTCTATTATGTTAGAATTTTCTAATCTTTGATACTTTTAAATCTTTACATTCTAATAAAATTTTAATTCTAATAAAAGTATTAGAATTTTCAATATTGCTGTTGTCCCAATAAAGGAATAGAGTTTAAATCACTAATTAATATTAATTAATTAATATTGCTGATTTGATACATATTAAAGAATGTATTACTATTAATACTCTGAGTATTGCAGTAGAGAGCCAAGAAACCAAAGCTAAAGGAAGAAATCAAGAAATCAAA
>NW_006399938.1:1362275-1371705 GCF_000299155.1 Elephantulus edwardii | reverse complement strand
GAAATTGTAAACCATTTCATCTTACTTAAATCCACAATCAACACTCTTGGTACCAGAAGTCAGGGGATCAGGAGAAGTATTTCACCGGGAAAGTCTGCAGTCAGGGATCTCTTCAAATTATTGAGTAGCAGGTTTAGGGCTGTTGTGCATAGGGTCGCTATGAGTTGCAAACAACTCGACGGCACATAACAACTACAATAACAGCAGTGATGTCAGTCTGAGGATGAAGGTGCACCTGATTCAGGCCATGGTCTTTACAAACACTTGCTATACATCTGAGAGCTGGACAATTAATAACGATGTCAGGAGAAGAATTGATGCCTTTGAATTGTGGTGTTAGAGAAAAGTACTGAACATCCTATGGATTACTAAAAGAATAAACAAATATATCTTGGAGAAAGTGCAACTTGAGTGTTCCTTGGAGGCAAATATGACACAGTGTCATCTCACATACTTCAGGCATGTTGCTAGGAGAGGCTATTCCTTGATGAGAAACATGATGCTTGAAAAGATCTAGGGTCAGTCAAAAATAGGAAGATCCTTAACCAGGTTGATTGACACAATGAATGTTCTAAGGACAGGGTTCAGATCTGTTATTCACAGGGTCATTATGGGTCATACTCAACTCAAAAACACCTTACAACACCAACAAATCTCTTTCCACTGCCTCATGCCTCTGCTATTGCTTTTTATGTGTTCCATTTCACTTTGGACAACCTCTGATTTTCCTAGATTCTTAGGGCATACATTCATTGCTCCAATTATTGCATATTTGAAGCTGTTTCTCTTCAAATTGAGTTTTGACATATCAGTAATGAAGGTCCTTCAATAGGTAAAAGCTTTACTACATCTATGTCATTAGTCTCTACATTGAGGAGCAACACTTTCCTAATAATTTGTTTAGTGCCTTCTAAACTGAGGGACTCATCTCCCCTTATTGTATTAGATAATGTCCTGCTGCTATTCATAGGGTTTCAAGGGCCTGTTATTTTAAATGTGGATGGTCACTTCTGCCTCTTAGTCTATCTTAGCCTGGAAGCTTTGCTGGAACTCTGCTGGTGTTTAAAATACTGATGGCATAGCATCCAGGACCACAGCAACATGTAAGCCAACACAGTACAGCAAACTAACAGAAGAGTAGTGAATATATGTGTGTATGCAAATATAAAACTACAAATATCTCTGTATTTCTAGCAGTAGCCAATTAGCATTGAGTCAGTTCTGACAGATGGTGACTCCATATCTATGATGGTAGAACTCTGAAGTATGACATTTCCATTGTATTACTTTTCAGAACTACATCACTAGGTGTTTCTTCTGATGTGCCTCTGGGCAATCTCTGTGTAATTAATTGTATTAATCATTTGCACCAGGTGTTTTTGAATCTATCTATTCCTATCTATTAATTATGAATATATGAAAATTAAAAATTGTCAAAAGTGAAACGGACCACGCAAATATCAATATCTAAGGCATTAGTGAGTGAAAAAGACTGTTATAAGCTATTTTGAATCAAATATTTACAGTATAAAGAACTAACATATTTGTTTTGTAAGAAGTGCAACTAGGGTTCTTCCTAGAGACAAGGATAGGGAGTCTTTGTCTCACATATTTGGACATATTGTCAGGAGGAATTGTCCTTTAAAAAGAACTTTATGACCTTATATGCAAACTAGTATTTTTGTAAAAGGAGTTATATATAGAATTTATAAAATACTCGAGCACCAGAACAGGATAAAAGTAAATAGCCCAATTGAAAAATGGGCACAGGTTATGAACAGACACTTCACCAAATAAGACATTTAGGTGGTGGGGCGGGGGGGAACAAACCACACACATGAAGAAATTTTCAAAATCCCTAGCTCTAAGAGAGATGCAAATCAAAACAACTATGAGATATCATCTCACCCCAGTAAGAATACAAAATTTAAAAGAAGAGCAAACATCAAATGCTGGCGAGCTTGTCGAGAAACTGGAATCCTTATTCACTGTTGGTGGGAGTGTAAAATGGTGAAATCACTATGGAAGGCTGTACAGCACTTTCTCAAAAAGTTGCAAATAGAAATACCATTTGACCCAGCAATAACACTACTGGGAATTTACCCTAAAGAAACCATCACTGGCACCCAAGCAGATATATGCACACCCATGTTTACTGCAGCTTTGTTTGCAATAGCAAAGAGCTAGAAACAACCCAAGTGCCCATCAACAAGCAAATGGATAGAGAAGCTCTGGTATATTCACACAATGAAATACTATGCAACATTGAAAAACAAGAAACTCATGAAATACTATGCAAAATGGATGACCTTGGAGGACATTATGCTGAGTGAAGTATCTCAGTTACAAAAGGACAAATATTGCATATGACCACTGTTGTAAAATGGGACTGACATCAGGTTTGAAGGGAGACTCAAAAGGAGGGGAGGAGTGTTGTATGTTGCATTGAAAAAGATAAAGGAGAGAACTATTTAAAAGGGATATATGAATGGGTATTCTTGTCATTACAGAAGTCCAAAGTGAAGGCTGCATAGTGGAGTGGACTTGGGAGGAGGGATTTTGCATAACAATAAAAGAATGAAAGAATTTTTCTTTTTCAAGAAGAAGAGTGAATTGGGGTGGGAGGGGCTGGGCATGGAGAAAAGTGCAACAATGGATGACTGGAAACCCTAAGTCTCTGTAAACGTTCATTAAATATAAAATTTTTTTAGAAAAGTTAAAAATTTAAAAAAAGGACGTCAAACTTGAAAATGTAGAGGGCCAGTTAAAGAGAAGAAAACTAAAATAGGTGGTATAGCTACTGCAACAATAGGCTGTAAGCACAACAGAGATTTTTTTGAGGATGTTTCAGGATCAGGCAGAATGTCAACATGTTGTATATAGGGTTCCCCTTCCCCTCCCCCTCCTCCTGCTCATTCCTCCTCCTCCTCCTCCTCCTTCTTCTCCTCCTTCTCCTTCTTCCTCTTCCTCTTCCTCTTCTTCTTCTTCTTCTCTCTCTCTCATTGCTCTTAACTGACTTTTTCATCATGTTCCCAAGACTAATTTTTGTGGGAGGAGACTGCCCATCTTTCTCCTGAGTAGTTGGTGTATATGAACTACCAGAGAGACATGACCTTTGGCTTAACAGAGTAACTCCCTGTGGACAGGCTACAAGATCAGATAGATTAGCTAGCTAGCTAGATAGATAGATTATATCTATATATGTACTTATATACGATATGTATTTTTTCATGATATTTGAAAAATAATATCACAAAACCATAGTCTTTGCATTATCATTCACAATTAATGTTTTCTTTGAAAGTTACTGTATGAAATGTTGGCATTTTTTCTAACAGTAAAGAAAATCTTAAAAGCATTTATTCAATACTATCACAATGCTTTCCCCATAAGAACTCATTCTATTTATGTTTCATTAAAATGACAAAAATATTTTTTTTAAAATTGGATATTTCCTAAGGTACAGTTACAACATATACACCCATGGAAAGAATATATCACTGAAACCCATTTAAAAGAACAATAAAAGTTTTGAGGTGAAATGTTAGCCTCTGAGTCAGTATAGTCCTTTCCGTGGACAGTTTACATCAGGATTCAAAACTCTTATTTCCATCTAATTAAATTCTTCAACTGAGAACATTTTTAGTAAATGTAAAATAAATATAATATGAATTCCCTAACAATTTAATAGCTCTAGTTCTCTCAAATCCTTATAATGAAGGTCAATGAAATGCCCAAGACCTTTCAAACATCATTTCTTCCCTGGTGAATGGATCCCAAGAGTCCTCTAAATAGTAAGACAAGCAGGTCACATTGGACCACAGTAAACATAGGGAGAAGCTATCAAGAAAATGAGCCTGCTGGAGAAAATGCACAAATGCAGCACAACCTACAATGACTTCTTCCATTTTTAAGTTCTTCTTTATGTATTGAATATAGATTTCTTTTCTTTACTGAGTAACTTGGATTTGAAACTTCCCTGGAGAGAATCCAAGAGTAGGCAATATGACTGGCGAGAGCCAATAGAACG
This sequence comes from Elephantulus edwardii, assembly GCF_000299155.1. Taxonomy (NCBI): domain Eukaryota; kingdom Metazoa; phylum Chordata; class Mammalia; order Macroscelidea; family Macroscelididae; genus Elephantulus; species Elephantulus edwardii. Next base: position 1,367,675 of record NW_006399938.1, on the reverse strand, counting down.
ATTACTTCACTGACCACTGAAACCGATACCACCTGTGGGCTACCAAACGGCAGTTGTTTAATTAAGCACAGCATCACATGCAGAGCAGTTTCTGATGGGAAATGAAGAATCCACTTGAAACTGCTAAGGGCATTAGACAAGCCAAATGTAATTATCTGAACTGAAATCCAGCTGACATCTCTGACAAGGAGTACCAGGGGATCTTTAAGGATCAGATGCTCCATTTTAAATCAGTGCCTCTGGCTTCATAGTCGTCTACTGTCCCCCGTCTCTCTCCAAGGTAGAGAGAACACCTCACACTGAGTCATCGGCAACCACTTATTGGCTGCCAAGTCTTCTTGCTAACAACACAGTGAAAGCCAGGATTATGCTAAATGAATCACTGACACGAAGTATCTCAAAGTTTTAGGTCAAATGAATTTTTATTCTTTCCAAATTAAAAGAATTATATATTATTCATAGAAGTTTGAATTCTACTTTGACATTTTTCCTGTCCTATGGAAGAGTTTATCTTGCTTTTCAAAGTGTACTTGTAGATATAGGATACGTTGATTTGTCTTCTATGGTACTCAATAAAAGCATGCATTTACATTAATTCTTATTAAACTTCATCTTTTGGGAAAGAACTCCTACACATTGTGTGTGTGTGTGTGTGTGTGTGTGTGTGTGTGTGTGTTTCCTAAGCAGAAACAAAGTGAACAGATTAAAACCAGTATGTGGACCAGTCTGTGCCAATGTTTCATTTTAGGATTTTGGTATCTTATGTGAGACCAGTGATCATTCACTAAAAGGAGTTCTTTATCAAAAGGGGGAAAAATCTAATCCATTTCAGGACTTCTTTTAATATCAATAGTTTAACTAGTAAAGAACTCTCTGTTCAATTATCTTTTAACCATGAAGAAGGCATGTTTTATATACTACAATGTATCATGAATTTCTTATATTTAATTTTTAAATATTTCTGCTTAAATTGACTAAAGGTTTGTTCTTCAGGAAGATATTTTTATAAACACTTTTGGTTGCTAGAATAATTTTCCTGGAACTTCACTTGTTTAGTTAGGTTCAATCTAGAAACTTTAATTATCTCTCATTAGACTTTTCTAAGCAATTCTTTTCCTTCCTTCAGTTTACTTCCTGATTTGTCTCAGGAAAGAATACAATTGGTTGGCAAACAAATGTATCAATGTCCCTCTCATTACTTTATTTATAAGAGATTGACCACTTGTTTGCCCTGTTCTGTGCTTGCTCTAGTGTTGTCATTGTTAATAGCAATCACTTTCATGCTCAAAAGGTAACAGATCTGAAAGCTAAATGGACATCTTGATTTTAAAATGCTTATTGCTATTATATATATTTTAAAAGAGAAATGTTGGAATAAAAGGCAAAGTCATTGTCACAATACTATAGAAAAAGTTATGAAATAGAAATAACATTTTTTTATTATCTATTTCCTCATAGTATTTATCACAATCCTTGGAAAGGAACATGATGTTTTGGAGAATGGAGGGACAGTGCTAGAGAAGAAGACCGTCAATAAGACGGATCAATTCAGTTATTGGGGTAATAAGAGTAGCTGTGTCAGATACAGTGAGTTTGGCACAGGATAGAGAAGGGTTTAGGGCTCTTGTACATAGGGTCACTCTGAGTTGCAAGTGACTCGACGGCATATAACAACAACAACTACATTTATCCCTGGTTGTATAGTTATTTGTTCATATCTGTCTTCTATTTAGATCTCAGTTTTGGGACAGTAATATCATATTTTTGTATTTTGTGCTTAAGACCCAAAATAGTCACCACCATGTACTTAATTACTTAGAACTATTTGCTGAGCAAATGGCACTAAGAAAAATTAGAAGGCCATTAATTAAATTGTGTGGTTCAAAATATGTGCCAACTTAGTTGAGGCCATTTTCTTAGTGATTTAACACATATAAAGATGTAATTTGACAGTTAAGATGTAATCATCCCTACAATATGATTTGATGTCATAAACCAGTTCATTACAAGTGGTTTAAGGAAGGATGCAAACACCCTTTTTCAGATCACAGCCCTAATTTGACGTAAGGAATGTTTGTTGGGTGGCAGCCTGCATCACTTTTGTTTGAAGAGATAAGAGGAGAGAGGAGTAAAAACAATGGACCTGAGGACTACCAAGAAGCAGGGACTACAGAACATTCTTTGGACTGAAAACTTCTGGTCTCTACACTAAGAACCTTCTGGATCCAAGGGAAGCTCATGACTCAGGTGGATCTCCAAAGAATGTTAGGTCCAGAGATGTTAAAAGGAGACAAGAATTTTTCTCTACAACTTCCATAAAAAGAAAGTCCTTCCCTATAGCTAACACCACGAATTCACACATGTAGCTTTTTAAATTGTGAAAAAATAAGATGTTTTTCTAGTGATGGCATAAAATAGAATCCATAAGTGTTTGTTTTTAATAAATAGAAACTTCTTTTATTACAGTTTATGAGGTTACATGTCTGAATTCAAGGCATCAGTTCTAGGGGAAGGCTTTCTTTCTCTGTGGGCTCTAAGGAAATATTCTTGTTTCTTCTGAGCGCCTCCTCTTGAATGACCTTGATGTGGCTTGGCACCGCTCTTCTGTATATCTCAACTCTGTTGGCTTCTTTAATTTCATTTATGTCTCAAAAAAGATTGACTCAACATACATTCTCACTGTCAGCTGATTCTGACTCATCGTGAGCCTCCATAGGGTTTCTGAAAATCTTAACAGGAGGCTCTCCATCTTTCTCCCTAGAAAAGCTGGTGAGTTTGAAATAAGATTTAGTCTTTTATGTAACAGCACAACACTCTACAAACTATGCCACTAGAGCTTCTTATATAAATCTGAGATGCTATTAACAAAATCAACATTATTTAAAATCTAATAAGCCAACTATTCTCATTGTAGACTCTCGACTTTTTCTCCTTTCCAATTTCCAAAAGACCTTATGACTATACTTATCCATATCCAAAATGCCTTCCTCTCTGTCCTTATGTATTTGGTCCTCTACTGAATTCATCTTAATCTAAGATGTGCATTTGCTGCCACATGCATTATATAACATTAGTTAAGAATGTCAAATAGAGTATGTTGCTTTCAGTTCAAATTCAGCATGTGCTGATGCTGATTATCTTCAAGTTATCTTCTCCAGGTTTCTTCTTTCTGGTAGTGGCACAGATACAAAGTTCCCCAAAATCAAAGCACCTAATTTAGATTGGTCTTTGGACCCACACTTTCTTTCATCTTCTGAGTCCAGTCGACTTCCTAAATTGCCATTCTTTTTCTGTATAATTTTATACCATTATTCCTTCTTCATTACTATTGATGCCGTCCACCAGTCCTGATTCCCATTACCTACAAGAGTTCTCTAAGAGAAACCTCACAGACTTAGTACTACCTTCATCACATGCTGTTTTAATTATCTAGTAATGCTGTAACAGTGATACCACAAGTGGATGGCTTTAGCAAACAAGAATTTATTGTCTTACACTTTAGGAGCATAGAACCAAGTATTTTGCATCCTACCCTTAATCATTTTACAACTGCTTGGTTTAGAATATCATGGAGTGAGGGAAGATAAGTACATTGCCTCAATGTTATTTCATGAAATATATTTTGGGGGGTTGGAAAGATAAAATCCAGTCCATGATATGTATCAGCTATCCTTCTAGGTTTAAATTTATGTTCCTATATTCTTTGCTTTCTTCTTCTAAATTACCCTAATTGTCTCTATAAATTAGCTTCATCTACATTCCCAGCATCTTATTTCACTCTAGACACAATTACACAATCTTACTTTAGGGATTTTGTCTGTTTTCTTCTCCATCTCTGGGAGTTATGCTATTAACCCAAAGATGGCATTTCTCTGACAACTCAAATCCGCCAGCAGTGCCTCAGGAGAAAGATGTATAATCTCCTTCTATTTACAATCTCTGAAAACCTACTGGAGGGAATGTTATGAGTTGTTCCAACTGGACAGACATGACAGTAAGATAATAAGATTCCTGTAATGCACTTTGTCTTAATATTTGCATAGTTTATTCCTTTCAGGTTGTTACTCATCTTATCAAAAAATAACTTCTCTAATTTCTACGCAGTTACTCTCTATCATCTACTATTGCACCTAATACTTAACTATGATAAAATCATTTATTTAAATTTTATTACATCGGTACCAGAATAAAGCCCATTAAATCACCTTAGGAGCCAGGGAGGAGAATGAATGAAAGAATAAATGAATAAGTAAATGCATATATTTTCCATTTTATTAATGACATTTAAAAAACTAATCTGAAGCTAAAATAATGGCTGGTCTTCATTTAGGTAGTGTACCCATTGAGTAGTGGTCATTAAGCAGAGTCTGATCTGAATGATCATTTGCCAAGGATATTTCTGAATTGTATAGGAAGTATTACTACCCAGTCACTGATAAGATATCCATTAAGATCAAATAATGCATTCTATTATTCTGAGAGGTATCTGTAAGGTGGAAAATTTAGAATTACTGACAGGCTATATTGTTGTTATTATGTGCCCTTGAGTTGACTATGACTCACAGCTACCCTCTGAACAGTGGCTCTGAACCTTGCCCTGTCCTGAGCTAACCTCACTATCTCTGACACACTTGACCCCATTGCCAGTCATTGTGTCAATCTATCTCATCCAGGCTCTTCCTCTCCTGTGCTGCGCTTTCCAAGCATGGTGTCCTTCGCCAAGGACTGTCTATAGTCTATATAAAATAAGTAAAACTAATTTAACAGTTTTTCACTTACTTTTTTTAAGTAAAAACAATCATTTTGAGTGAATACAGGATATAACAATCAGGATATCAACATCTTTACCTCTATCAATTTTAATACCTTTTTCCTCCATTTCATTTCCTACATTTTTAGCACTGACTTTTCTCTGGAGTCAGAGGAAATAGCAATGGTAACTAACGAGCACTTTGTGTTCCTGGAACAAACGATCCAGTGCTTCTGATGCACAGAGAAAGCATCCAGATGTTAGCCAGCTGAAACAATATATCTTAATGCTTCTAAATAAAAACTTCATCTTCATTTAACAAATGGAAATAAAAATGAAGCTTAGGATTCCTAAGTCAAGAAGCTGCAAGTATAGATGGATCTCTGAACTTTCTGTTGGCCAGAAAGTGTGCAAATAGTTCCTAGACTACTAAGAATGAGAAAGCAAATAGAATTATGAATCGCATAGCTTACCTTGAGTGAGTTATGTTAAAGATGTTGTGTTTATTTGATTATGATTTCTGACCAAATACTGACTAAATTCTAACCATGTGTAATTTGGAAGAATGAGAATGTACACCCAGCTCTAGATGACTGAGGAGAGGAGAGGGGAGGGGAGCGGAGAGGAGAGGAGAAGAGAGGAGGGGGGAG